>NC_042627.1:7896820-8143237 GCF_901001135.1 Rhinatrema bivittatum
ATTCCTGCTGAATATTTATCATACTATTACCATTCACAACTTATTCTAATGTATCAATAGGCTGAAATGTAAATATTGTGCTGTTCAATTTCTCCCCTTCCATCCCAAGTTTATTTTCCTTGTTTTTTGTAACTTTCCCTCTCCCTTTTTCTGATTCACTGTATTTAAAGTTCAAGGTTCTTATTGAAAATATTGTTTTTTATGTTACATTATGCTTTACACTCCTTGTTATTTGTAAACCGGGTTGATGTGATGCCTATCATGAAACTCGGTATAACAAAAAAAAACAATAAATAAATAAATGTGCCCCATGCTAACTTCATGGAGTGCCCCCTAGTCTTTCTACTATCTGAAAGAGTAAATAACAGATTCACATCTACCTGTTCTAGACCTCTCATGATTTTAAACACCTCTATCATATCCCCCCTCAGTCATCTCTTCTCCAAGCTGAAAAGTCCTACCCTCTTTAGTCTTTCCTCATAGGGGAGCTGTTCCATTCTCCTTATTTTGGTTGCCCTTCTCTGTACCTTCTCCATCGCAATTACATCTTTTTTGAGATGCGGCGACCAGAATTGTACACAGTATTCAAGGTGCGGTCTCACCATGGAGGGATACAGAGGCATTATGACATTTTCCATTTTATTCACCATTCCCTTTCTAATAATTCCCAACATTCTGTTTGCTTTTTTGACTGCCGCAGCACACTGAACCGATGATTTCAATGTGTTATCCACTATGACACCTAGATCTCTTTCTTGGTTGGTAGTTCCTAATATGGAACCCAACATTGTGTAATTTTAGCATGGGTTATTTTTCCCTATATGCATCACCTGATCCCTGGAGCCTGAGCTGTAGAGAGACTGAGATATAGTGAGTAAGCAGGGTATGCAGATGGTAACACTCACACAATGTCCCATTGAAGCCCATGAACTGGAATGTATAGGCCCTCAAGGAGCGAGTACCTGCTTCCAGGGAAAGCTCAGAGAACGATGGTAACTCACTGATGTAGCTGAGATAGTTGGTAGTGACGACTTCCAGGCAGAAGAGTATACGAAGTAAGTCTGGGATCAGGGCCCTCGAGGAGCAAGTACCGGTTCCAGACACTCACCTGAAAAAACAAGGAGAGAGCGAGGCCCCCGAGGAGCGGGTACCTCTGGTAAGTCTGAGGAGGCAGAGTAGCTTAGGTAGAGAAACCCTTGCTAACTCCATGTGTTAGCAAATTCTGAGACCTTAAATATCCGTCGCGGGTGACATCATCTTCGGGAGACACCACCGAGGTTCGCGCCAATGCCGGTACTTCAATTGGAGCCACGCGCGCGCCCCTAGGCCTCCAGGAAACATGGTGATTGCAGTGTCGAGCTGGTCCGGGAAGGCCTGAGGAGAAGTGGCAGGAGAACGCCTCGGTAACCAGTCTTCCTGCGGACGGAGAGGGAGGCACCAGAGAGGTAAGGAGGGCGGAGAGAGGGCGTCAGGCACCGACGGACACTACAATATGTGCACAGAGTAGATAGGGGAGTGGCATCTCTTTGTGATATGTGCACAGAATAGATAGGGGAGAGACACCTCTGTGATATGGAATTCAAAAGAGATAGATGCCTTTAGTCTTTTTCAATTCCTTTATTGAAGTGGAGACGTGAGAGAATAATATAGCCCAAGCTCGCTAAGGGGCCAGTGCAATAAGATTGCATTAAAACAGGTGCTTGTATTGGGTGTCTGTTTTCCTAATGCACACACAGCCACATCTCCTGGGTGCCCGATGCAATATTTTAATGAGACGCTGTAATTAAAAAGGAAGCACTAGGGGAGAATTATACGTCCGTAGCGCTCAAATGCATCGGGCACCCAGGAGATGTGCCTGTGTGCCCACAATAGTAACGGGCTCAATACAAGTATCCATTTTATCCTGCTTCAAGTCGATGTTGCCCAATATACACGCACAATAGTAAAGGGTGAAATTGGCCTAGAGTGTGTCTATACATGTAAATTATACATCCAGATTTTTTTTCATCAAGCCATTACATTATACTTTTATTCTTAAGCACTGCAAGCAGTAGGTATTTAAGAATAAAGGTAGTATTTTTTAAATTTCTCCTAAGCCCTTGACTTGCAGATTGATTTAACACCAGCTTCGGGGCTGGAGTTAAATTTGCTGCATTAAAAAGTGTGTTGGGTGCCCAGCGATTTTTCTTCATTGGGGTAATAGCTAATAGCGCATATCACATGTAAATTCCATGTAGATGAGACTATCGGCTATGGGTTTGGTTGGGCATGTATTTTGGACGTGCTAATCTCCTTGTTGCATTGGGTGCTAGTCTAGCACATCCAAAATATGCATCCAACCACGCATAAACCTGTGTGCTAGGCTGAGTGCACTTTATTGCATCGGCCTGTAAATGTGAGCAGTGTTTCTGGCATTGTAAGCAGGAAAGGGTGGAGCAACCTAGCTGTGGGATGAAGTGCTGCTTTCTCAGTAGTGCCTTCTTTTCCCTCTGAAAGCAAAGGAATTCACCCACCCAGCCCTCTGCTACGGTAGTAGCCTGTTAGGTAGATTTGTCACAACTTACCAGTGGAGAAATTCACAGATTCTAGATTTGGATGACAGTAGCAAGGCAGATGGAAGAAAATGGACAATTCAGTACTCAAAGGCCTCACCAAATTGGGGCAAACTAGAAAAGAACATTATGCAGTTCAAACTGATTCCATGAGAGAACGCAGCAGGGTCTGTCAGGCAGGCTGTTCGTATAGTACGAAAAAAAGGGAAGCAGCTCGGTCAGTCTAGCAGGCTGTGAGCATAAGACATTAGAAGTAATTGCAGGCAAGTATAGATGGATTTGTCTAGCAGGCTATACATTCCTCGTATCAGCTGGGTCTGTCAGGCAGGCATGTTGGCTGCAAATGACAAATTAGGAATGTCTGATCAATATGATGCAATAATTTTTATTATGTTTGTACAATTGAACTTTGGAAGTTAAGTTATGGTGCATAAAATGTATTGTGTTTATAACTTGATGATAGATAAAGCTGTGTCCATAATTTTTTCCCATAAAGACTGCCTCATGTAAGCAGGTGTGGATGGTAGATGAATCTGGAGCCATGCTGGGATCAGGCCTGTGGTGCCACATTCTGGCACTGTGAGCAGGATAAAGCTGAGGTTGGATTGCTAGGGAAAGAAGCCACTGTTGGATCACAAGGAAGAGAGGCTGTCATTCTGGCTAGAGGGAATAAGATCCTAGTGTGAAGGGTAGCAGGTTAGTGAGCCCTTTGTGCTGAGGCATAGTTGACACAGCCTCCAGGGTGAACCCATGAGGCCTAGCCCAGAGTTGGCGATGCGCCCTGTAGCAGGACAGCCTAGAGCTTTACCTTTACCAGCCGCCTCCCCTGCAGGTTGAGCCCATGGGTTCTGTTGGCTGGCAGGCTTGGGAGGGTCCCTAGGGAGGAGAAGGTAGCTAAAGTTCAAAGGCACAATGGGGTCAGGTCAGGCAGCAGATGAACAGGCCAAAGTTGGGGCAGGCAGCTAGCAAATCTTGTCGGGTCCAGGCAATGGGTCAGGTGCAGGTAGCAGGCAGTCATGCTTAGGTCCAAGCTAGAGGTCAGGTCCAGGTGGCAGGCAGTCGTGATCAGGTCCAAGCAAGAGGTCAAGATCTGGAGAGTCAGGCCAGGGGGGACATAGACTTATGGGAGAGAATGGATGTGACGTGCAGACAGGACAAGGAAGACTGGATGAGGCAAGACTGGAGGGTAAGGCAGGATGATGCACGGCTGAAAGTCAAGGCATAGGACACAGGAATCAGGAATGCTGGCAACATGCACTGCAAAGCAGGAGACCCATTGCTGAGGCATCTAATACTCCTCCAGAGGAGCCTTAAGTAACAGGATGCCGATGACATCATCAGAGGGCGCCGCTGCCAAGTTCCTGTCATGGGTCCCTTAAATGAGGGACTGCTGGGCATGTTTGCCTAAGGAAAGCTGGAAAGTTGGCGGCATCCTTTGCTGTGTGGAGTGGCATCCTGAGGTCTAGTTGTTGGTGATGTACTGGTGCCAGTGTCACAAGCTGCAAAGTGTAACAGCTGGAAGGAGTGGCATGAAGGAAGGGAGAATAAAAAGGAGGAAGAGCCTGGAAAGAGATTAGGGAGAATACAGAGGGGAAAAAAAGGATGGAGAGGGTAGGGAGGGGTAAAGGGGAGGAAGTGACTGGATGGAGGGGAAGTGGGAAGAAAGAAGGGCAAGGCTTGAAGGCAAGGAGGGAGGGGATAGTGTAGAGAAAGAGACTACAGTGAGCACATAGGGGAATGAAGAGGTTGGAAGGAGAGAAAAAGGACAGAAGGGAGAGGAGCGAAGAAATCCCCTTCCCTAGCAAACATTGGAAAAATGGGGAAAAATAAAAGAGAAAATTGTAAAGGGAAAGATAGTTCTCGTTTGGCTAGTGCTCAAGCTTTCTAGCTGTTTTTCCTCCCCGGCACGTGTGCTCTCTGAGGTCCTGCAGGGGTCAGAGGGAGGGAAGTTGCGTGCGAGGGAAGAACTGCTTGCAGGCTCTGGCACCTCAAAAGAATAAACCTTGATCAATGCTGGGAGGCTTTTGGTGATTTTCTCGAGGCTTGGACTGACATAAAAGCCATGACTGGATTTATTTCAAGGTCTCGGAGGTCACAAGTATCCTTACATCAACCCTGTGGCATTTTCTGATGGGTCGTGTTTCCTCGAGGCCCAAACCTCTCCCAGTCCTTCCCAGTATGGAAAAGAAATGCCTGTGGATTCCTGGCTTTCTTCAGAAAAATCTTAGTCTTTATTGTGTAGTGCACTGGTTGGCCAGAAGCCAGCACAGCTGTGGTGGATATAAAATCTACCCTGTATGCCTTCGGATATCTTCTGTAAATTATCTGCAGGCAGGGGCCCACAATCCCCGGCTGTACAGAAAACTTTTCTAGGGGAAAGATTGACAATTCCAATGAACCAGTCACACATCCAATAAACTAACTGATTAAATCTTCGCAGCGTTCCCCCAGAGTAGGACGGTTTCATAAAGCAACACATGCAAACAATTTCAAATTCAACTAATGTCAGTTTTGCCTGAATTGATCAAATAAGGCGCAGCTGAGGTGAGAAGTTGCCTGCACCATTTGGCATTAAGCCAAACACAATTCAAAATTTTAAAGTCATTCTTGCAAAACATTGATAAAAGCCTTAGATCTCATAGTAACCACCTTCTTTTTTTTTTTGGTTGAAACTTTTTATTTAAACAAGAAATACACACCGGTAGATACAAAAAACCCCTATGATAATAGTCACAGAAATCATTATAACACATCGTCACAAATGCATTAATTTGTACTCTATTCAAAGATCAGACATTGCCTTGTAGCATTGAAAATAAAGGAAAGAACTAGAGAGATCGTCGAGTGCCATCCCAGTATCGCCAAAATTTTCCCCATATAACTTCATACCTCTCAATTTTCCCTCACAGCGTGCACTCATTTTTTCCAACAGAGCAAAGAAAGGGACTTTCCAAAACAGGGCTATAGTGTGTCTTGCCACCAACAAGCATTGTGTTTGATCATGGCCATTGATATTAATAGAAAATTCCCTCCACAAATCCAAAAGGCCTTACATTGGTGTGATACTAAGTTCACACTGACAGATAGCTCTAATCTCTCTCCACTTCCCCCCCTAGAAGGAAGATACTAACAGTCTGGTCCATCAGACATGAAGTTATATGTCCATGAGCCCACAGGCTTTCCAGCAAAGAAGTTGTTGAATTGGAGAATGTAGCTTAGAAAGTGGATCATCTATATATACGGTGAAGAAATTTCACCATTAGTTCAATTTGCCTTGCACAGATTGACACAGATTTCATCTCCGTCTGTCTCATCCAAGGAAACCTGCAAATAAATCCTTGTTCCACCTCCTGATCAAGGACATCATCCTATCAGGGAGATGGTCCGAGTCAGTAATACAATTGTATAGATGAGAATTGACCTGTCCGGATATTGTAGAATCGCTTAAAATCTTTCAAAGGGACCCGGAACTCAAGACGATCCGCCTCGTCAATCCATTGCAGTAAAGCCCGTTGTAGTTGTGACTATATGCATTGTGTGTTTGTCTATCAATACGGTACTTATCCAGAAACTCTCCACATCTGCTAAAAGAACCTCAAACCATGCAGCTGCCATTCCCCCCCCATCTCTGGGGAAAAAAAGGAACAATATGCAAGGCTTGGACTCTTAACCAGAGGCAAAATCGGTGAGAAACCGTGGTCAGGGAGATCTATAAACTTACAAACCCTTTTCCAAATGCGCACAGTGTGTGCAAGAATTGTTACGCGTGCCGTCTGCGGCAACCCCATGGTGCAGCCCTTTCACCTTTCCAGACGGACATCAGCTGCTGGCTCCGACCTCGGGTTCCCTCCGGTGCCTCCGGCCATGCCACTCTAGCCAGTGCTGCTAGCCAAGATGTCCCTGTTTGTCGGGCCTCTCCGCGTGGCCCGCGGAGAGACGCCGTCATCAGCGCCGCACCCCTTGATAGGCACGCGCGCATCACTGATTCTTTTAAAGGGCCCGCGTCGGGAACCTGGCCACGGACCCGGATGCTGACATCAGACTCCTCAGCGTATGTAAGCTCAGGCCTCACTCCTTAGCGTTACCTTTGCAACAGATCTCCTCGTACTCTTTCCTATTCCTGAATCATCTCATCATTGTGTTCCTGTCTTCCTGGTTCCCAGTTCCTGTTCTCCTAGTTCCAGTTCATCTATGTGTTGGATCGACTCTCTGGATTTGGCCTCCGCTACGCCTGACTACTCTTCAGCTTCTCTCCAGCCCTGGACCTCCGCTATGCCTGACCACGCCTGCCTTCTCCGTACCTTGACTACTGCCTGGATCGACTATGCCTGCCTTCTCCGTACCTTGACTACTGCCTGGATTGACTATGCCTGCTTTCTCCGTGCCCTGACCCTCGCTTTGCACAACTATGCTATAGACTTTCCTGTGTCTAGAGTTCTCTCTCTGTTGTTTTTTTTCCCCCACCATTTTATGCATTACTGTGGCAACACGTGTACACATTGTCATGCCAAGAAAGTTTCCTGAATCTGAGGGTGAGAGAGAGAAGGTTACATGGTCACATCACACAGACGCAAACGGCTCGGCACAGTTATCCCAGAGCTGCTTATAACACAGTCAGCGGAGAAATGTCTAACACCAGCAGGATACTAAGCTCATGGAAATAAGAAGTGCCTGTGATCGTCCCTCGGCCTTGTATAAAATAAATAACAGGAAGCAATCAGATGCAAGGGCATGAGTGGGCTCCAGCAGCACCGGGGGGGGGGGGATGGGACGCTAGCTGGAGCCTCTCCTGCATCTCTGCCATCACTTATTCTCCCTCTCCTTCTTTTCTGCAGTGCTCTTTTCCCATACCTCTGTCTCTCTCTTTCTGCTTTTCTCTCTGTAAAGCAGGTACATAAGAGAGGGGGCTGTTTCCTGCCTCCCTTCCTGCTGTACCTCACAGAATGAGACTGTATGAGGCTGCTTGTCTCTCCCTTTCCAGTGTGTGTTGCCTGTACCTGAGTATATCTTCACTTGTGCTGCTGTGACTTTGCTGAGTGCATTGTGTGTCTGTAATGCTGTGCTTTTGAGGGTATATAATATATTAACGCTGTGGAGGATGGGAGAAAATACTAACCGCCTCATTCAGTCTGCCCAATTATTCCTGCCCACGCTGCTAGAGCCACGGATATCTCCCAGCTGCTGCTCGTACAGCGTGACCGCCTGCAAGACACTTTCTGTCGTCTTCTCCACTATTTAAGGCAAATTGAGGATACAGGATCCCCTGGTCACTTCCCGAGCAGGACTCCTCCCTTCCCACGCCTTTGTGATAATCTAAATGCCCTAAGCACCCAGCCTCCCCACATTCCATCACCTTCCCAGACACTGCCCCGCCACCACTCACCTGCCGCACCAGCCCGAGCAGTTTCTGGGAAATCCCGGTGCTTAGGGCAGCGGGATGAAACCCAGGGTTCAAACCCTGCTTCTCCCACTAACTTGCCTCATGACCTGGGCAAGTCACTTTACTCTCCATTTTCTCAGGTGCCAACTTAGATGGGAAGCCCTCGGGGGCAGGAAACCATCTACTGTACCTGAGTATAATTTGACGTTAGCATGGGTTTGGAAATGGAAATAATTCCAAATGTCACTATTGTCAGTGTAAAAGGGGCCACAAAGCTTCCCCTCCCACTGGAGAGGCTGCAGATCTCTAAGGGTCTCTGGCAGCAAAGTGGAGGTGCAGTGACATCACAATAGTGGGTGGCGGCAGTGACATCACAATACTGGGCGGCAGTGACATCACAATAGTGGGTGGCGGCAGTGACATCACAATACTGGGTGGCAGTGACATCACAATAGTGGGCGGCGGCTTTGTGCTCAGAGCATAAAACCCTGACTTTTTCCTGTCACCTGCCCCTGCGAGTGCTAGGACTGTAAGGTTGGGAGCCCCCCGGGCTGCAGGGGGGGTGAATCCCCAGTACCAAACAGGCCTGGGGTGCGTAGGTAGTGTCTCTGCTGTTACACTCCACTGGTTAACTGAACAGACTTGTAAGTAAGCGAGAAGAAGCTGCCTAAGGAACTGGTGACTGATCTGCAGGGCAGCAACCCCCTAGGAAGGAAAATAATGAGACTGGCTGCTCGCAGGACTGGATTTACGATGATGGTGCCCATAGGCAGGGGACCAGGGGCAGGAGGTTTTGTCCTCAGAAATCAGACCAGCAGCAGCCGAAGACCCAGTTTTTGGGTGTCTTCAAAATTTGATGCCCTAGGCATGTGCCTATGTTGCCTATCCCTAAATCCAGACCTGGCAGCTCTTGGTCTGTGAAAAAAAACTCTATCCAGAGAGAGGGAGGGGAAATCTGAGGGGTCTCTGAAGGCTTGAGGCAGTGGTGTAATCACAGGTGGGCTTGGGTGCACATGGGACAGGCCTACCCAATCAGGGCTGCCTAGCAGTGGAAGAAGAGACCTGCAGAATGGCTGCTACGGATCTCATCCTGCAGTGGCTGAAGAATAAAAGGGCAACTGCGGACCCCATCCCACGGCAGCTGAAGAGGCCTGCAGCATGACCACCACGGATCCCATTGCACAGCGACCAAAGAAGGGGGCTGTCAGCTGTCAGTGCATGAGTGGCAGCCTGTGTGTGTGTGAGAGAGAGAGAGACCTTGTGAGACAGCACATGTGAGAGTCTGTGTGTGTGTGTGAGGAAGTCTGTGAGTGAGAGCATGAGCCTTTGTGTGTGAGAGAGGGAACCTGTGATAGAAAGCATATGAGAGTGACAGCTTCTGTATGTGTGTGAGGGAGGAAGGGAAATAACAGAAAGAGAAAAGAGACCCTGGAAAAGGAATTAGGAAAAGACTGACAAAGGGAAAGTGGAAAAAAGAGACTAGAACCAACCAATTAGAAAACTAAAAAAATCAGATAACAAAGGTTGTTGGGCATGTACATTTCTTATATTTTTGTATTTTGCTCTTTATTCAGTCAGGTTTCTCGGGCTCTCCATTTCAGATTTGTGTGCGTGTTTCTGCTTCTAATTTGTAGTCCCTTATTTCATATTAGGTAAGGGCCTGCCTGTGTTCTGCAGGAGAGGATGAGCCCTGCTGGGAGGAGCTAGAGTTCCTTATCTGAAGAGCTGACTGTTTTGGCTGCAGAGACTTTTTTTTTTCCTTTATGAGGCTAGTGTTGGTCTGTTTTCTGGGTGTTCGGATGGAAGCTCATAGGATTAATCAGCCTACGCTATGTTCTTAGTGATGGATTCTCATGTTTGATGCTTTTGCTTAGTTGTTGAAACTTTCTGAAACATCATCTGAACTTACAGTTTTTTGTAGCTGTGCTGCACTAATAGTTACCGTAGCACTGCTCTGGGTAGGAGTTACTATCAGAATAATATAGTAACTAGCTCTGGATTTATTTTGCCTTGCTTTGACTATGAAAATGTAATAGTAACGGTTAATGCCCCATTTTCAGTTTATTACTGCTAATCTGCACTTTTCTCCACTGGCCAGTAGATGGCACTGTTTTGTTCTAATATCATTCATGCTATGCTAAAAATGTTGACACTAATCTAATGTTCTGTAACATAATGTATACAATTTATTAGTAATGGCTGATGTAGCTATATTTGTTTATTATCTTCTCTGTTGAATGTATAATTATGTTAAAGGCTGTGGGTTCTATTGGGAGTTTTGCTCCTGTTTTCTCAATTCTGCAAGGCTTACAATTTTAGCCCAGTGCTCTGAAGAGTCTGTTATCCATGGGGGGGCGGACGTAAGGGGGTCACATCATTTTCCCACAGACTAGAGTGAGTGCAGATCTCTGAAGGCCTCTGTCAGCAGAGTGGAGCTTTATGGTATTGTGGAAGTATAGTGGCATCACAAGAGAGGGAGGTGTCTTTGTGTTCAGAGTATAAACCCTGTGCATTGGGCTCTCTTTTTCTGCCACTAACCCCTGGGAGTGCTAGGGCTGTAAGGATGGGAGCCCCCCCCCCGTCTGCCGGGGGGTGGATCCCCAGGCCTGAGGTGTGTGGAGAGTGATGTTGCTGTTGAGTCTGTCTTCACTATAGATTCAGGGAGGGGTTCAGTAAACCCTGGAGTGGGAGGAGTGTGTGAGAAGGAAGTGGCCACTTTGCTGGTGCTTGACCTGAAGGACACCAGCACCCTCTGAGGCAAAAGGGAGTCTGCCTGCTTGTGGTTTCAGAAAAAGCCTCTCCCCATAGAGAGAGAAAGTCTGAGGTCCCCAAAGGCCTGGAAGATCTTTCAAAAAGAACTGAACTGTAACCTGCTAGCATCTTTTATTTTTGTGGAATGATGCATCGGTTTTCAGTTAATTTACTTTTTGCTGGTATAGCCAAACCCTAGTCTGGATATTTTGATTATTTGAGGAGTGGCTGTGCCTGACACTTGGGACATGAGAAATCCACAGAGGTAGGGGTCCTGAAGCCTCTTTGCACCCCCTCCCAAAATGTGTCTGGTGGTAGGGTGAGAGCCATGCCAGTCCCTATCCACTGTGACATCTTGGCTCTGCCACAGGGGGCTTCATCAATAATAATCATCATATCACGTGTCATATATTATTATATGTATTAACTGCTTGTAAACAGGCCGTGAAAAAGAATGCCAGAAGTCTAAAAAAGATTGATTTATTTAATTTTTATATACCGATGTTTCATGAGAACATATCAAATCGGTTTACATTAGTTAACAATATTCATTTAAAAATATTTGCATTTCCAAAAGGAAAAGGAAGTAAATACATAGTTTCATAATATAAATAAAAATAAAATAGTAAACTAAATCATAAATTTAGACAGAAGTAGTATAGTAAGAGCAGAGAATACAATCAACTATATATATTTACAGTGTTATATAATCAGTAGGTTAAAATCATTAGGATGATAATTCTTGGAAGGCTTGTTTGAATAGAGTGTTTCACTCTAGATGAAGATAGTAACATAATCGACATCTCAGAGACCTGGTGGATAAAGGACAACCCGTGAGATTTGGTGATACCAGACTACAAAATATATCGAAATGACAGCGCAAACAGAAGGGCTGGTGTGGCACTTTATGTTAAGGATTCCATAAAGTCGAGCAGGATAGAGGCTCCACAGGAAACCAGCTGCACCGTGGGGATCTTTATGGATCCAGCCTCTAGCATCCCATAATGTGGCTGGTCTCTGTGGGATCCTAGTGGCTAGAGCAGCCAGGAAGGGTAACAGAAATGGATGGGAAGGCTCTTCAGTTTGGAGAAGAGAGGATATGAGAGAGGCTTATAAAATCACAAGTGGAGTGGAACAGATAAATAAGGAACAGTTATTTACCCGTTCCAATAGTACTACTAGTATTTTGACTTCATGAAACTAACTGGTAGCAGATTGAAAACATATTGGAAAAAGAAACATTTTTTCTCTCAATACATAATTAAAATCTGAAATTACATGTTTCTATCAACTTCTCTCTTTTCTCCTGTAGGGATATATGAGGAAAACAGTTTAGTTTCTTATTTCTGTTTGTTTGCCTCCATGATTCATTTTATTCATTTCAAATGGATTTTTTTCCCTTTATTCATGTTATTCGTTCATTCATTTCCCATTTAAGTCAATAGGGGAAGCAACGCATCCTGTTTTGGGCTCTTAACTTTAGGTTTTTTTTCCAGTCCTAATGAGATTTGCAGCTAGGCGTCTGCAACAGAGGAACAGCACTCCAAAATCCCAACTGTAGAAATGGCATCAATAGCCTAAGGAGCCGACACAGAGGCAAAGCAGAATGAACAGTATCATGAATAGACCAAGGCATCATAAGAGGGGAAAAGAGCATGAAGAACCCAAGGTTCTAAAAGAGTGGCAAAGTGTACCATCAACAGCAGCATCAACGCCAAAAGCACCGTGAGAAGGGAAAAGCGGAAAACCCCCGGGCACTTAAAGAGGTGCAACAGTAAGGACTGAAACAGTTCAAAGCACCAAAGGAGGAGCAATACAGCACCAGCAGTAGTATGAACACTCCAAGGCACCAAAGGGTGCCAGCAACAGTGGCATGAACAGCCCAAGGCACAAAGTGGAGCAAGGTGGCACCAACAATGAAAGAAACACCCTAAAGCATAGAGTGAGGAGTAAGATCATGAGCATCGTAGCAGCCAAAACCGTGGGCATTGGTTCACTGTAGCTGTGCACTCAATCCTCAGAGAAACTCAATACAGGAAGCTTATTATAAGGAAGATCAGATTTTCCAACTCTGGTGCTAGCCTTAAATATGTGGACTCATGATATCACCTGCCATTGAGAATACCTGTTTATTAGGCATTCTGTCTGTCTGGTAGGGAATGAAAATGCTGGCCATCTTAGCCAGGTCTGGCCAGCCTTGGTACCCAATATGCCCATGGATGTGTGGCCATATCCTTCACGGGCTCCGTGAGATAGTGCGTGACTGAAATTTGTGCTGGGGTCTCCTTTGCTGGGGGAGGATAATCTCTTCCATTGCCAACCACTGCAGCTATAGCCTGTGTCACTCTGGAGTGGCCGGAGGGAGTGGCAGATGAAGGTGGGGGAGGACATGGTCGCTGACACGGTGAGTTCATATTGATAGCACTGTGCGGGGTACCCGCTCTTTCCTGTGCCACACCCTCTCTGTCTCTGGCATTCCCAGTCCTGTAGCCACCTCATCTCTTTCCAGTGAATTAGACTGGGTCACACAGCGTGGCTAGCGCGTAAGTTCCCTTCTCTATGAAGGCTGAGCCTGCCTTGTATCTGCTGCTGCAGAGACCAGCACCTCAGGTACCAGTCGAGGCTCCTGCAGGAAATCCTCTACCTTCTCCAGAATTTTATAAACAGTGGCATGCAGCATCGTTTAAAAAAAAAAAAAAAAGACCTATTAAGCTTTGGTTTTAGTGGAAGCTGAACTGAATGTTGTTTGAGAGGGCACTTTTAATTGGGGGGCTAAGTGCAGCAGCTGCTTAAATCTCATGTTCTCTGATTTGCAAGAGTAGATCTTCGAGTGCAATCATTTCCCTGATGCACTACAGCACCACTGATGCTGCTGGACTCTTATTATGACTGTGATATAGTAAAATGTCCATCTGTTCCACGCTGGCTCGCCTGTCACCTCACTAGAGGAAAGAGTTGGGGGAACTGTCTTGGCCCATAGACTTCCCCTTTCTCTGGCTTGATTGGTGGATAAGGTCCCCAGGCTCGTATTGACAGCCTCCCGGGAAATCAACGCAGTCACAAAATGTTGCAGCGCCACCCCTAGTACCCGGGCAGCGTAACCCTGGAGGCTCCTGGAGGCTCCTGCCGAGGGCCGCCTGCACCTGCGCACTTGTTCCTACTCTGGCACCCACCAGTTAGGTTCCTATTTGCCACTGGGCAAGTTCCCTGCTCGCAAGCTATCTCTCGTGGTTTCTAGGGACACTGAGACCCCACACATCCAGAAAATCACCCACATACATAATACCAGGATCGTTAGTCAATCCAAGTCAGGCAGAGCTAACAAACTAATAAGTTTATTAACAAAAAAGTTGGAACAGTGAATGGAAAAATATTAAATGTGCAAACACAAACAGGTAAAAGAACCAGGATTGAACAGCAAATATTATGTAAATATAGTGCCTGGGGAGATCAGGAAATAGGCTGCCCACAGAAGCTGCACAGAGCCTCAGCACAGAGATTCTGCGCCCTCTGCACTTCCAACAGAGAGTAGAGAGTTCCAGAACCTTCAGGGCTAGTTCTCTGACTTCAGGGCCAATCAGGGCACATGGTGCTAGGAGTCAGTCCTCGACCAATAGTTTCTGACTGGTAATAGTTTCCTGGCCAATGGCACTGCAGAATGTTTCAGTCTTACATTTCCTCAGGGCTGCTGGGACATGTATGAAGCTCAAGCTGCCTTCTGAAGCAAGGCAGCATCTGGTTGAACTACGGTGCAAAGTTGCTTTGTGCAGGTCAGCACAAAGGAAATGAACTCTCTTGGGGGAAAAGTGTCACAGGCAGAACAATAAATCACAGAGCATGTAAAATCCCCGCATAGCTACAAATGCTAGCAGGTATTCTTTTATTAAAGATCCTACTGTTTGTAAGATGGCCTGGTATCTTTCCTCTACTGATGGCCTTACAACTGCGAATGTATTCTTTAAAACACTGATCCTTCCTAATTCTAAAGAGCCTCCACACTTCTGATGTCTTGTGGGATTTCCTCTCCCTCTCTGCATGCTTGGGTGCTGTTGCTGGGACTTGGGTTGAGGGCAGACTGGAAAGGAAAGGTCCAGAGGCGTCTTTCACACTCTCCATTACCTGCTCTTCCTAAGAGGTGTTCTTTGCCCCAGAAGTATCACTTTCTTCTTCCTGTGGCTGCTCATTAGAGGAGAACATGCTAATAAGTGGACTCCCCAAACCCTCTTGAGCTACTAGATCTTCCATATCCTTTGAGCCTGAGAAGCCCTGATATTCATCTGACTCAGTACTTTCTCTAAGAGTCTTCTGCAGAAACTGCTGAGGAGGAGGATTCTGCTGCTTTTGTGTGCTCTGCCTATCCACGTCTGATGCCACTGACTCTACCTTCTCCTGCCCCTTTACCGTAGGAACAGAGGTGAGAGTGGGAGCAGGCAGCAGACGCTCTTCCAGACTGAGCTGCTTCTTGCTGCCTGTGATTTCTGTCCAGTAAAATAAATATCTCTTTATCACGGTCAAGAAAGTTCTGCTCTTCCCGCTGCTATCATCAGCAGTGCTTACCTTGGGTCTCTTTGGAGGAAAAGCCTTCCCTCTTCCGTTTACATTGCTATTGCTACTAGCGCCATTGCCACGTCTAAGGGAATTTAGTAACCAGAGTGGCTAGGGGGTTTTATTGCTACAATAAATGTAATGTACTGTACACCAGTCCTAGTGTGGTGCGAAGATACTCAGACAGATAGCACAGGCTCTTTGGTTTCAAAGTGTGCCAGGCACTATCTGCTTGCTTCCTATGACTATGTCAAATTCATGATCAGCCATGAACGGAGGGAAATCATGGCTCCCCTCTCCTCACCCACCACTGAACCTACCCAAGAGAAAAATGTTGCCCCTGCCATCGGCCTGCCCTCTCTTACCAGAGCGGTCACCCATTTTTGGCTTGAGGCCCAAAAGAAAACGTTGCTGCCGACCCTGACCGGGGGCTGTTTGGAGGGAAGCAGGAGGGTTTAAGGATTGGATCAAGTGGAGACAGACTGGCTGTGCAGGGTGAGAGAGCGGGGAATGACTTGGGGGGATGAGAAGGGATTAGCTGGGAGCGGGTGAGAGAAGGCTTGGGAGGAGATGAGCGAGGGATGGGGATGGGAGTGAGAAGGAAGTGGGGAGGGTTGAGAGGGAGGGGATGACAAAGAATCAGTTGGAAATTATAAGAAGAGCTTGGGGTGAGATGCAAGTGCAGAGATGCAAAGAGGGGATGGGCTGGAGGATGAGAGAGTGGATCTGCTGGGAGGGAGGAGGTTTCCTGTGGAGGTGGAGAGAGAGGATCAGCTGGAGTGATTGGTAGGTTTGGTGGTCCTCTGGGGGTCATCTGAATTTTTAAGTGCTGAACGTTTGGGAAGCTCTGGTGTAATATATGTAGACAACATAACAGGGTGAGCTTGGCCGTTCTTTAATCAGGCGCGCGGCGTCCAAACGACCAGCACTGTTTGTGCATCTTTAGGCCACACTTTCTTGTCTCCGATCACCTCTCTTGGTACTGGATGATCTCCATACACGGTACAGAATAGTCACTTAGTGCTGACACTTCTATTAGTAACGCTGTTTTTGCTATTTTCTCCTTTACCACTCTGTCTGGTTTTCTGGGAATGAATAATTATACTCTCTGAGTTACATGAGGAATGTATGTAAGAAAGAATGACATTAACTCTATCTGCACAGTCAGAAACTGACAGTGGAAGCTGTGGGGCCGAGTTGGGGGCAGAGCTCGGTTTATTTGATTGCCTCTCCTACCCCCCACCCAAAAAGGCATGCCGCTGCCTCTGTCCTGTGTGGCAGTGGTCCCCAACCCTGTCCTGGGGGCCCCACCAGCCAGTCGGGTTTTCAGGATATCCACAATGAATATGCATGAGTGAAAATTTGCATGTTATGGAGGCAGTGCATGCACATTTTCTCTCATGCATATTCATTGTGGATATCCTGAAAACCCGACTGGCTGGTGGGCCCCCAGGACAGGGTTGGGGACCACTGCTGTATGGTATACATACTCAATCCTGAAATCTAATCTCGTAGGACTTTTGGGGCAGACCCCTCTCTGGACTGCCCACAATACTCTGGATGAGATCTCAATGTACAATGGCATAGTCCTTTCCTTATTTCTACAAGCTGTTTCTTTCTCCGTGCAGCCCAGCATTCTCTGGCTCTGACTGTCCACCGTGTTGTATGGCTTTACTACCTTGAAATCATCAGGTCTCTTTCCTCTCTGTATGGGTCTGTGTGAGGAAGTCTGCAGGAAACTCTCTCAGAGCACCTTAAGGGACACAGCTACCTGGTCCGGTCTAAGTCCGAACCCAGCAAGGGATTCTAGGCCCAGGGAAGATCCCTTCATCCTAAGATAAGAAGGCAGGGCTAAGAAGGATCAGACAAGCCCTGGGGAGCAGACAGGAGCCCATTCTATGCAAAGACCTGCTATGTGTGATGTCTGTGTGCCACCTGAACTTAAGGGGAGCTGCATTTGTTTGTCTGACTTTCTTTCATTGTAAATTGCACCTAAAGGAAACAACCAGAGTCTGCCTCTTTATTCTTTCCGGCTGTTTCCCAAGCCAGTATCACCAAGTTATCCCAGTCTGTGATAATGTGTTTGCGCTCTGTGTGCGTCTGTAATGTTGCTTCTGCTGTGTGTGTGTGTGTGTGAGGCTGTGCTGGCGTTGCCGTGTTTTTGCCGTGTGCTATTGGGATTATCTTGAGCGTGTGCTGCCTGGAAGACTCCGGCAGCCGTGAGAACCTGCAGCAAAGTGGCAGCTCAGAGAGGGCGGGGCAGAAAGAGAGAGGTCTCCTGCCCTCCTAGGAAACCAGACTTCCTCCACCTTCTCTCCTCTTCACCCGTTTTCTCTGTTTGTCACCCTCAGCTCTTGTCTCCGAAAGCTCCCAATGATCACGTTTGCCCTGTTTTCTGCTGGTGCACGTGTCCCCCCTGCCTTTCCAGCACTGAGTCAGTGACAGTGACTGAGGCTTTTCCTCCCACTCCTGACTGTCTCCAAGAATTAACTCTTCCTGCTGCTCGAGCGCTCCTCACTACCCACCCCCTGTGAAAAAAAAAGAGGCTCCTTCTCAGGAGATGGGTGGGAAGGTTCAGGATTGGGGGCTAAAGGGGAGGGAGGGTGGTGCACATGTGAAGGAGAGAGGCCCCCTCATATCCTAAGTGAGGGTCTCGGAAGAGTAGGGTTGGTTTCTATTGGTGAAACGGGTGTGTGTGGGTGTGAGAGTGTGTGTGAGGGGTAGAAGCACAGGATGGAAAGAACAGGGACCGACATCCCCTTTCTCTCCTGAGAACTTTGGTGCATTCGGGGCAGCGTTGGTGACCAAGTTTTGATGTTACTGAAGGAAATTCAGCAAGAAGCCGGAGAATGGCCTTAGCATCTCTGTCCCACGGAGACTGACTCCACCCTGAGACCTGGAGAAAGTGGGTCCAGGACAGGGCGACTGGAGCCTGACTCTGCCGCAGGAGAGGGGGGGGGGGGTGAGGGACAGGGCGACTGGAGCCTGACTCTGCCGCAGGAGAGGGGGGTGGGTGAGGACAGGGTGACTGGAGCCTGACTCTGCCGCAGGAGAGGGGGGTGGGTGAGGGACAGGGTGACTGGAGCCTGACTCTGCCGCAGGAGAGGGGGGGGGTGAGGGACAGGGTGACTGGAGCCTGACTCTGCCGCAGGAGAGGGGGCGGGTGAGGGACAGGGTGACTGGAGCCTGACTCTGCCTCAGGAGAGGGGGGTGGGTGAGGGACAGGGTGACTGGAGCCTGACTCTGCCGCAGGAGAGGGGGCAGGTGAGGGACAGGGTGACTGGAGCCTGACTCTGCCTCAGGAGAGGGGGGTGGGTGAGGGACAGGGTGACTGGAGCCTGACTCTGCCGCAGGAGAGGGGGGTGGGTGAGGGACAGGGTGACTGGAACCTGACTCTGCCGCAGGAGAGGGGGGGGGGGTGAGGGACAGGGCGACTGGAGCCTGACTCTGCCGCAGGAGAGGGGGGGGGGGGGGGGGGGGGGGGGGGGTGAGGGACAGGGCGACTGGAGCCTGACTCTGCCGCAGGAGAGGGGGCAGGTGAGGGACAGGGCGACTGGAGCCTGACTCTGCCGCAGGAGAAGGGGGGGGGTGAGGGACAGGGCGACTGGAGCCTGACTCTGCCGCAGGAGAAGGGGGTGGGTGAGGGACAGGGCGACTGGAGCCTGACTCTGCCGCAGGAGAGGGGGTGGGTGAGGGACAGGGCGACTGGAGCCTGACTCTGCCGCAGGAGAGGGGGCGGGTGAGGGACAGGGCGACTGGAGCCTGACTCTGCCGCAGGAGAGGGGGGTGGGTGAGGGACAGGGCGACTGGAGCCTGACTCTGCCGCAGGAGAGGGGGGTGGGTGAGGGACAGGGCGACTGGAGCCTGACTCTGCCGCAGGAGAGGGGGGGGGGTGAGGGACAGGGTGACTGGAGCCTGACTCTGCCGCAGGAGAGGGGGCGGGTGAGGGACAGGGTGACTGGAGCCTGACTCTGCCGCAGGAGAGGGGGGTGGGTGAGGGACAGGGTGACTGGAGCCTGACTCTGCCGCAGGAGAGGGGGGCGGGTGAGGGACAGGGTGACTGGAGCCTGACTCTGCCGCAGGAGAGGGGGGCGGGTGAGGGACAGGGTGACTGGAGCCTGACTCTGCCGCAGGAGAGGGGGGTGGGTGAGGGACAGGGTGACTGGAGCCTGACTCTGCCGCAGGAGAGGGGGTGGGTGAGGGACAGGGTGACTGGAGCCTGACTCTGCCTTGGGGAGGGGGGCAGGTGAGGGACAGGGCCCTGAGACTGCCCCTGCCCCAGAGGAGGAGGATGGGCTGCGAGGCAGACGCAGGCCCTCACCAGAAGGGGCTTTCAGGGTTTGCTGTCTCCTGGGGTGGCTTCTTGTGCCCCTGTTGAAAGCAGTTAGTCCCAGCGCTGGGTGCCTTTCTCTGTTGCTTCTCTCCTGAGACCTCTTTAATCGTGAGTTGTTTTTCCCCTTTGGTTGTTCGGCCCCCGCAGTCGCTGCGCCTTCACACCATCTGTTACTTGCTAAAGGAAAGAGGAAAAAAATCCAGCAGGTTTTTTTATTCCCTTCTTAATGAGGCCTTTGAAACTATTTGCAAATCTGCTTTACCCCCCTCCCTCCCTCCCCTCTCCTCCCCCTGCTCTCCTCCTTCCCTTCCCATCGTCTACCTCCCTCTCCCAATGAGAACAGGAAAGGAGGAGGAGGGAAACGGTGCCCTGTGTTCAGGCAGAAGTTGGACCCTTGCAGAACATCCCCCGTCACGAGAGGGCACCTGGCAGGCGTTCTCAGGCCTGCAGTGTAAACATTGCTTCGGAAAGGCTCGGAGCCTGCCCGGGGGCTGTCGCACACGCGTGTGCTGGTGCAGTAGGAACACCATACGATGCCTTTTACATGCAAATAGAAAATGCAGGTGCACAGTCCCTAGCAAGCGGGGTCCAAGCTCACCCGCTGCCACTCTGAGATTCTCTTTCCTCTGCCCTCGTCTCTGTACTGAATCGGAGAATTTGCCTTTCTGGGCCTGGATAGCTGCTGGAGTCCTGAGTCCTTGCCAATTCCTGTATTTACTTCCAGTTCAGAACCAAATCCTCAGATCTGCACTAGGTCTCTGAGTTTTCAGCAAGGAGACACTGTCCTCTCCTCTTTAAAACCCCCAGACCTGGGATCTAGGTTCTCATTAATGAGTCTCTGTCCTCTCATCTTTACTACCCCAGACCCTTGTGTTGGTTCTCATTAATGAGTCTCTGTCCTCTCCTCTTTACTATCCCAGGCTCAGGCTCTGGGTTCTTATAGGTCTCTTTCCTTTCCTCTTTACTACCCCAGACCTATGTGCTGGGTTCTCATTAATTAGTCTGTCCTCCTCTTTACTATACCAGACCCAGGTTCTAGATTCTCATTAATGTTGGGTTCTCATTAATGGGGCTCTCTCCTCTCCACTTTACTACCAGAGACCCATGTGTGGGGTTCTCATTAATGAGGCTCTCTCCTCTCCTCTTTACTACCAGAGACCCATGTGTGGGGTTCTCATTAATGAGGCTCTCTCCTCTCCTCTTTACTACTTCAGACCTATGTGCTGGGTTCTCATTAATTAGTCTGTCCTCCTCTTTACTATACCAGACCCAGGTTCTAGATTCTCATTAATGTTGGGTTCTCATTAATGAGGCTCTCTCCTCTCCTCTTTACTACTCCAGAATCTTGTGTTGGGTTCTCATTAATGAGGCTCTCTCCTCTCCGTTTTACTATCCCAGACCCTTGTGTTGGGTTCTCATTAATGAGTTTCTGTCCTCTCCTCTTTACTATCCCAGGCTCAGGTTCTGGGATTTTGTTAATGTGTCCTTTCCTCTTTACTACCTCAGACCTAGGTGCTGGGTTCTTATTAAGGAGTCTCTGTCCTCTCCCCTTTACTTCCCCAGGCCAGGGTGCTGAGGGCTCATTAAGAAGTTGCACCCCCCTCTGATCCCCCTCACTCACACCTCGCAGCCGCTCTGATCTCCTCATTCATTCTATTACCCTCCCCTCTCATTCCCTCCTCCTTCCAATCCCTCACTCACACTCTTCTATTACCCATCCCTCACTCTTTCTCTCATCCCCTTGGCCACTCTCTTCTCCTCCTCCTGCAACCTGTCCCATCCCCTCGTCCACTCTCGCCCCATCCCAACCAGTTAAATTCTTGGCTCCCCGTGTCCACTACCTGGCCATAGTGCTGTGTGATTCGAAGCGCAATGCTTTGGGGTCAGAAGCAGAGGACATAGCGTGAGAGCTCCGCTGTAGTTGTGCTGCAGACAAGCCGGGATCACGCTGGTGGGCACGGCAGCAGGAGAGAGATATGAGGGCCGCCGATGGTGCTGACCCCAGTCTCCTGTGGTAATTCTGCGGCTAGAGACGGATTTTCGGCCCTTTCCATGACCACGAGATTGCGGGAGACCAGGGACCCCGAATATAGCTTGCCAATGATGTCACGCTATGGACTGGACAGGTAGCTCTGATAAATTAATGAAAGAGAGCTTCAGCTTCCTTGTTATATGCTCACACTGGCACACGACCTCTAGAGAAATTAAGAGGTAGGCATTAATGAAACTAGTACTCCTAGCATAGTACAGTTTCGGGAAAGTATGGGGCCTCAACCCAAATAATTCAGCTTTTCTACCTCTGTTGAGAAATGGAGAATTTTTCCCCGGCTTGGAATTCTGTATTATTGGATTGCTCAAATAAAAAAAATTAGGAAGATATTAATATTAGTTGACTAGCGAGGGGCAAATATTGTATCTTTTGCTCTACCCAGACAGCCTAAGACCTAGATGACTCGGTACTGTTTAAACCCAGTATCACTGCACGGTCCCCTTACTGATCTGTTGAAGGGACCATAGCTTTCAAAAGCTCGTCACGGGTGTATTAAATTAGTCTCACCTATAACCTGTATGTTGACCCTTCATTCCATGTATCCACGTGGCTTATCCCAACAACCACAATTCTTTGCTCAATTTCAAGATAAGCTTAATTTGCCCAATTCTTATTTTGTTTGCACACTTGCAAGCCAGACTGTATTTAAGCAGTGAGCTAAAGAAAAATCTTTACTACTACTCCACCTGAACATTTCTCTAATGCTACAAGGTGTACACAGCAGTGCACATGCACATAAGAGACCTGCTCTGTGCAGCTTAGGATCTAGTCGAGACGGACAGTCAGATAAGGCAAATAAACATTTTGGGAGAATCAGGAAAACGATTTAGAGAGTAAGTTCCAGTTAGCCCATACGGTGGGGACGTCTGTGCGGACATTGTCTGCATGCAGCCTTTCCCAAGTACTTTTCAAAACGATCTCACGCACGAAAATCCTCGGGGGAAGTGGCACCCGGTCACTCCTCCTCTTCAGAGGGTGGAATTTAATGGGTGTACCCTCCCGTAAACCTTGTGTACAATCAAAGGGTCTGTGTAGGTGCTGGAAGCGCCTACTCTACCCCCGGCTCCACCTCCTGCATGCAAAGGTAAGCGTGATAGTGGGTTATGGGCTCACGTTTATGGACGCTTAGCCTGGGTCAGTTTACACGCATACAATTGAGTAAATGACTTTGAAAATTACCCCCATAAAGTCTGAAAGCTGGGTTGGTAAGTGCTGTTTAACTGAAGATCGGAACCAATTTATCTAATTGGGTAAAGCTGTTAAAGTTAGTAATTGCCTTTCATGCAGGTTACCCCCATGTGTTCTGTTAAGGGTAGTAACTGCCTCTTCATGCAGATTACCCCCTTGCGTTCTGCTAAGGGTAGTAATTGCTGCTGTGTGCAAGTTATCCCCATGCAGACATGTTATACCATTCCTTTCCTTAAGTCTTTAAGGATCCACAGTGTTTGTCCCACGCCCTTTTGAATTCATTAATTATTATTGTCTTCACTTCCCCCTACGGGAGGGCATTGCAGGCATCCACCACCCTCTCCATGAAGAAATATTTTCTGATATTGGTTCTGAGTGGTCCTTCCTGGAGTTTCATATTGTGACCTGTAGTTCTACTGTTTCCTTTCCAGTGGAAAAAGTTTGACGTTTGTACATTGTTAATACCTGAAGGTCTGTATCCTATCTCCCCTGCACCTCCTCTCTTCCAGGGTACATATTCAAATCCTCAAGTCTTCCGATGCTGACCCCTCACCATTTTGGTGGCTCTTCTTTGGATCGCCTCTATCCTGTCTTGATCCTTTTTGAGATACGGGCACCAGTACAGAACGCAGTCCTCCAGATGAGGCCTCACCAAGGACCTGTACAAGGGCATTATCACTTCCCCTTTCCTGCAGCCCAGCACAGAGAGGTGTAACTACAGCAGGAAAAGGTCTTCTGAGTCCCCGATCAGAGAAAAGGATGAAAAAGAGAAATTCCTTATCACTATGAGACAAATTGTGTTTGTTTGTTTGTTTGTTTATTTAAAAATATTTCTATACTGTCTTTTCAAACTAGTTTGATCAAGACGGTTTACAAGTATCAATTATATAGATCGAGTTAACCAAAAGATAATTTAAATAAAATAAAATAAAAATTAAAAAATAAAATCAATCTAATCAACAAAAAGTTAAAGAGAAGCACAGAAAGAAGAAAAATACATTAAACCATCATAATCCCTACTCATAAAAATAAATATACTAATTTTTTTACAAAAACAGATAAAGAAAGGAAATAAGTAACCCTAAAACTTTAACTTATACAATCCAGGTTCCTGATAAGTGTATAATCAAACAGTCAATAGCTGCAGAGTACGTGGCTTGTAAAGGTGGGATGTTCAATTTTCAAGATGACCATATGCAATCTTAAATAGGTAAGTTTTTACTGCCTTCTTAAATTCATTATGACTGGAGATTTGCCGTAAGGTGTTAGGGAGAGAATTCCACAGCAGCGGCCCTGCCACTGAAAAGGCCCTTTCCCTAGTCATGTTAAGTCTTGCTAATCTGACTGTGGGGACATCAAGCAGATATTGCGATATTGATCTGAGATGTCTCATTGGTTTGTACAATCGTAAAGATGTACAAAGCCATGTTGAATCTTGATCATGAATTAATGAATGAATTATAGAAAGAACCTTATATTTTACTCGAAATTTAATCGGGAGCCAATGGAGCTTATACAGAATAGGAGAAATGTGATGTCTCAGAGGTAATCCTACTAAAAGACGGGCCGCCGTGTTATTATAAAACAGGGGCTGGAAATGTTCTAAGTGAATAGTAAGCCTTGATCTGAGGATTTAGGAGAAGAAACGTTTGTGGCAGCTGTGGCTTATTTTTCTTTAACCAGGTTCAGATTGTGAGGATCAGATCCCCTATAGATCCGGCTGCAGCCTTTCCGAGGGGTCGTCTTAAATCGGAGACACAGATAAGATGGCCCTGATGGAGGTACAGATGCTCACAATGTCTTAACTGCGTTCCAGATTCAAGAAATCTTGGGATGAAAGTTCTGAACAGACTGAACCGTTTAATAGATCTGATAAACCAGGAATGAGATCGCTTGGGCTCTTTGGAGTTAAAAAAAAAAAAAAAAAAAAGGATTTGTAAAGGCTGCTTCCAATTTCCAGCAATTATCTTTCTCCTTTATGGCAGATAGAAAGCATCTGCTAGTGAAATGGATAGGGGAGGACTCTCCAAGCTCGGCATTGTTTCATCTTGTTTATTTGCACGATGTAGTTTAGTGATTTTAATATTGTACACACGGCCTTGGGGGCGACCCGACCGGGTCTAGAAATGATTTTAAAGAAATAAAATATTATGGGGATCTGCCATGGAGGGAGGAGGAAAAGGATTGCAAGGGATCTGGAGTCATTTCATTGGGGGTTCATTACAAGAAGAGGTCCCCCGCAGTCTCGGTGAAACTCTTTTTGACAAATTCCACTGGGGACATACGGAGACATTTTCACGTCTTAAGTGAAAGGGTGTCCCCAAAGTGTCCCTGTACTGCGTGCATCCGTTTCCCCACAGACTCGGGGGTGATGAGCTCCGAGAGATGGAGTCGCGAGAGACGTCTTACAGGGACTGGGTTTCTATGAAGCTCATCAGTCCACTTCTGATCTCATTTTCTTTCCTTCGGTTTTCTGTCCTAGGAAGGCGGCTGGTGCTCAAGGTTATAGGTCTCAGGCCTCTAGGATTTGGGGGTCAAAGAGGGTCCCTTAGAGTGAGAGGAACACGTTATGATAAGTGGTGAAGGGGGAGTTAGTCCTCTACTCCTTAATTACGCTGAAGGTGACCTCGACTGTTCCAGGGCCAGCGGAAGCACTGGGTGAACTATGCGGCTGCTTGGGAGTACCACAGGGCTGGGGATGGTGCAGCGATGGCACCGCTTCTTCCTGTCCCTGCAGCCTGAAAGAGGAAGTGGTATCCCATGAGGCTGTGGGGGGGCGGGAAGATTGCTCACGACAGGAGCAGTGGGATTAGGGTGGCTGTGGCGGGCTGGAGCAGCACCGCGAGGCTATGGTGGTTCAGGTGATCAGCTGGCGTGGAGCAGCGCTGTGGGCGCCTGCCGCCGGGAGCTGGGGCAGTGGGGGCTGCAGGGCTGTCAGAAGCTGGGACAACGGGTTTCACGGCCCGAGCGGGAATGGGCTGCGGCAGCAGGGCCCCACAGCTATCGGGAGCTGGAGCAGCGGAGGCGCATGGACCACCCCATGGGGAGCTGGAGAAGGTTGTCAGGCGGAGCAGCTGTATTGCCCAGGCAGTTGAGAGAAAGAGGAAGCGACCTGTTGGTGACTGGGACTGAAGGAAGAAGCTGCTGCTGCTACTTGCGCTTAGGGGGTGAGGAAGGGGAATCTGAGTGAGTAAGAGAGGGAGTGTGTGTGTGTGATATAGTGTGTGTGAGGGAGAGGCTGTGTGTGTGTGTGTGTGTGTCTAGGTGTATGATTATGTGTGTGTGCATGAGACAGAGGCTGTGTCTGTGTGATTATGAGAGAGAGAGGTCGTGTGTGTGTGTATATGAGAGAGAGGCTGTGTCTGTATGTGTGACTGTGTGTGTGTGATTGTGTTTGTGTTAAAGAGGCTGTGTGTGATTGAATGTGTGTAAGAGAGAAGCTGTGTACTGTGTGAGAGAGAGAAAGTGAGGCTGTGTGTCTGTGTGCTTGAGAGCATCTGGGTGTCTGGGTGTGATTCAGCATGTATATGAGAGAAGAAAGTTAGTTTGTGTGCAACATACTCCACTCCTCCTGCTAATCCACAACAGTCTCAGGTCATCTTGAAATCAAAAGTTCCCAGGTATAGAGGGGGGGGGGGGGAGGGGATTTTTATCAATATTAATTTTAATTATTGGGTGTCTGATGTGTCTGCTGTTTTAAAATATTTTATTGGCATTTGGCAATTTTTATACGTTTTTAATTATTGGCTGTTATTCTGTTTAGCAGCTGTTTTGAATTATTTATTCTTTTTTATTAGTATGGTTTTTCTATTATTGTTGTTTTTTGATGTTTTATGAGGAATAACATTTCTGTTTTTCTGTTGTTGCATTGCATGTAGTCTGGCTTCTTGCATTTCCTGTTAAAGTTTGTGTCTGCACATTTCTATTTATACTTTATAATCTCCTTATTCTGTACGTGTAACCGAGGTGAAGTATTCTGCCAACCTCTGTGTAGGGATCTATAGTAGCCTGCTTCATTCTGTTTTCCTAATAGGAGGTGTATTTGTGTTTTAGGGCCTGGTGTAATATTTGCACTGTTGCCTTTTCATAAGTAGGGCTGTTATTGTTTGAGTGCCGACAGTTCGTACAGTTTTGGCATGGGATATTTACTATATTGCAGTTGAATTTCAGTTTACTCATGGCTTTCTGAGAACTAAGCCCACACCCAATATGCAGTACAAGGCTTAATGCCATATGGGCTGCAAGGGTCTTTTCTGCAGAGGTTTCTGGTTGGCGCCTCAGCAGTGCCTGTAAATATCATATACATATTGTAAGGGATATTTTTACCTCAGAGGACTGTACTCTGAATGTTCATATACAATCTGTTTTTATAGATAGCTGAGGGTTTTTTCATTGTGTGTGGGGTGGGCACAATGAGGGGGCTGGGGCATGCAAAGCTGAAAATACACTTTACTGTATTTTTTATTTTTGTTTTATCTTTTGGTTTTTTGGTTTATCTATTTTATTATTATTTAATTATACTCCTATTTTATGTTATTATTGTAAACCGCTTTGAACAGTAATATTGCTGATAAAACGGTATAGAAATGTCTTAAATAAATAAATAGGGAGCCCTAATAGCCTTGCCCCAGCCCTGGATTCTGTTCTATAAAGTGGATTTGCTACTGGTGTCAGAGGGAGCACCACTAGGCTTTGAAATCTATTTCAGATGAGCTACCACTATGATTACTACCACTTAACATTTCTGCATTGTTGTACAAAAACACACAAAAAAGACAGTCCCTGCTTTATAGAGCTTACAATCTAATACAAGAAACATAGAAGACAAGGGACTTGGGGTATTTCATAAAGCAAGACAATGGTTAAAAAAGAAAGAAAAGAAACTTAATGAAGCTAAAAAGCAGACAAGCGGACCTAAGATTTAAAAGCATCTTCAAACTGGTGGGTCTTGAGATGGGATTTAAACACGGCGTGAGGGAGGATCATGACGCACCAGTTCAGGAAGCCTATTCCAAGCACATGGCGCAGCCAGGAGCCGGGAATTGGCGATAGAGGAGAAGGGCACAGATAGCGGAGTGCAGAAGGAGGGGTGCAGAGAGAGATAAGAGAGGAGAGGCAGTGAGAAGCTGCAGAGTGAAGGCTTGAACTGTAAGTGGGAGCGGATAGGGAGCCCATGCAGGGACTCCAGAAGAGGGGTCATGCCAGACAGACTGCAGTGGAGAGGGATGGCTCGCCGGGAGACCTGTGAGGAGCAGGTTGCAATGCAGTGGAGACCTGTGAGGAGCAGGTTGCAATAGCCTAAGAGGGAGGAGATGAGAGAGTGGATAAGGGGTTCTGAAAGAAAGGGACTGGTTTTGGCAGCGCTCCAGAGAAAGAAAAGGCACATTTTTATCCGAGGTCCGGGTATGCGCACTGAGGGAGAGAGAGGAGTCTAAGATGATGCGACCAGGAGGGTGACCACGCTATCCGCAGAAACGGAGAGGGGAGGTGGGCTTGGAGGACACTGAGGTCAGCAGGCGCTCATCCGTTATCAGTTCAGGAAGTTTGCCCTGTTGCCACGTGCGGGACCACAGATATCCGCACCAGGTAAAGCAGGTAACCAAGAGTGGAACAGCTCCAAAGAGTACGCTGGGAGGGAGCTGGAGGAAGGGGACTTCTGCGAGGGTCATCGCTGAACGTCTTATTTCTATGTGGATTACACCAGACGCAAACTGTTCATCTTCTTCAAGCACTCCAGCAAACGACTGGAGTGTGGGACCACCCCTTCCTGCTGTGCGATGTCTTCCCCGCCTGTCAGGGAGAGGATGCAGGGATCTTAGGAGGTGATCAGGGGCCCCTTCACGCCCACATCTGACCTCCCTGATGGAGTAAGCCAGAGCAGGCAGGGCGGAGCCGCTGGGTCCAGGGGCAGAACCTTTGGTGCTCCCACGGACGAGGAGTGCAAATGGTAGTCAGGAGGCTGTTAGGAACGCCGTGTGCGAGGGATTCAGAAAGCGGAAAATTGGCAGGACAATGAATATTATTTCATCTAACACTGATGTCTAGCTATATCTTTTTCTTTATTTGATGCTGTATACATCTGTTTAAAAAACAGATTTAAAGAAAAAGAGAGACAGGCTGTGTGTAGCAAAAGATATACGGCTCAAACATTCGCTCTTAAAATACAAGTCAGGAGGCAGCCACGTGGACTATGGGGTCTGTGTGAAGCGCCTATGTACGGAAGGATTTCTCCCATTCTGTGTCTATGGAAAAAATGCTTATTACATGGGACACAAGGAGGCCATACAGTCAGTCAGGAGATGTGCAGGGCAGACAGTTTCAGCTAGGAAGAGACACAAAAACCGGGGGCTCCCTCTGTACGGACAGTTTACCCCAGGTGGCAGGGGCAGCTCAAGGCAATCTGCCGCCTGAGGCGAGGGACAAGATAGCACCGCCTCCCTTCAGCCACTGCCTGGCCTCTAGTGTTGTCATAGTTGTCGTCCCTCCTCCATGCCACCGACCTGGCCTCTGGCGGCAGCGTCCCTCCTCTTTTCTGCCGCCACTGGCCTAGGTCAGCGGCCGCGGCAGGGGCAGGCAGGGTGAGGCAGGCGCCTCAATGGCCTTTTGAGAGGGGCATTTTTTTGCCGCCTCAAAATTCTGCCGCCTGAAGCAGCTGCCTCACCCTGCCTCATTATAGAATCGCCCCTGCCAGGTGGGCTTCATAAACAGCTATGCCACTACGAAGGTAATATACACGGAATGGGCAATCTATAGCCACACAGACATGCAGTCATTATTACTATTAGATATTTTTTTTCTCTTATTTTTTAACCACTTCATGAATTACTTTTGCAGAACACGTACAAATTGTCATGCCAATAAAGTTTCCTGAATCTGAATCACAGACAGGTGGCCTGTACAGAAATGGACAGACAGGTGATGTGAACAATGAGACAAAGGTTCTTTGTGTCAAGAGAGGAACCTGTAGATGGTACAAAGAGAAGCAGAAACAGGCGATCTGTATAAAGAGTCACACAGGCAAGCACTGTATAGTGACAGGCAAGTAGGAGGTCTCTATAAGGAGACTACCAGGTGGTGCTCCATTTGAATTCATGAGTGGAGGACATGACTGCAGTACAGATGTTGCTGCTGCTGACCCCAGACATGCTGTGACTGCTAGGACCAGCTCTGAACAGCCAGAGAAAGTGGGCACACCGCAGATGTAGGGGGAGGGAGTTTGGGTTGGTTGGGTGTCCTCACACATCTGATTACAACTCAGGTGAATCTCTAGATCTAGTATGGGGGAGAGCCTAGGGAAGAGGTCACAGAAAGTGAAGAGGAATTATGGAAACTGGAAACAAATAGGGGGGAAAAAAATGTAAGTGATTCTTTTCTGTCACGAGAGGTAGCTCTGTCCTTGTCAGATGTTTCTCATGGAGGCACCAACTCACTGCCACTAACTGGCCAGCCCAGGTGAAGCTATCAGTCTTGCTTCCCATCCCTTCCCCCCTACCCCCCACGGCCTTCTCCATGCACAATTAAAAAATTATACATGTATAAGAACAGATTTTACTGGAAAAAGGACATTCAAAGTGCAGTTGTAAGGATCTATTGCCAAATTCATCTCCCATCTGTGGGTGGTGCTGTGAGCTGCATGGACTGTCTGTCCAGTCCTCTAGACTCTGTGTCCCTAGTTTCCCATCGGGGGCCATCTTGTTTCCTGTTTAGACTTGCATTTATATTGATTGAGGCAGTCTTGTTAGTCAGTTGCCAGATCTTGGTCCTGATCCTCATATTCTGGCTCCGTTCCTGTATCTAGAAGACTTCTTTGTCTTTGGATTCTATCTTCAGCATTCCTGACTGTTCTCCTTCCTGGTTTTCTGGTGTGATCCAGTTCCTTACTCTGATTCCAAGCTTCATACTCCTTGCTGGTATCTGGTGCTACCCCTGTTTCTCATGCCATGCCAGCTACCAGCTCTTGAGCAATCAACCCAAGGGAACGGTGGTTGGCATAGGAGGAAGATACCCGTCTTTCCTGCTTTTACTGTAATGGGCCTGTGTTTACCTCTCCAGATACTAGGCCTCTCTTTCCTGGGGCAGCCCACAGACATCAACCACCACCGCAGTCTTCTGAGGTAAAAATATCACTTACCACAATGTTTATTATGTTTACATGCACTGTTCTGGTGCCAACCAGAAACCCTGCAAAAAAAGACACTGGGATTATGGTATTGAGCCTTTGTAATGCATGTTGGGTGAGGCCTTGGCCCTCAGAAAGCCATCAGGAAACGCCCCCAGAACTGGGATGCTCTAAGCAGCCGCCTAATCTGCCTAAGGCTTCCACCGGCCCTGTTTTACTAAAGAATCATTTCAGACAGGAAAGCTATTGACACTTGATACAAAAATCTTAGATGGCATCCGTAATCCCTTGATCTCTCCCTCAGAGTCCCTGCTTTATTCTTGGATAAAATGTGAAACCCCTCTGGGTATTTATTTATTTAAAAGTATGTGCTACACACCCACCTGGCATTCTGGGTGAGTTATAAGAGGCACATACCTAATTGTCTTGAGATAAAATTTAAAAAGAAATCCTAAAAAAATGTTACAATGGAACGTGTTCTCTTCTCCGGTAGGGATCCCGCCCACAATCCACTGCTTGCTCTCTCATGCTGCAAGCTGCTCCTCCTCCTCCTCTCAGGTACCCTGCAGGAACCTCCCTAGCTGCTTGTGAGCCCCAGTGTGGTGGCTCGCTTTCTCCTCGCTCCTCCTCGTTGGTTCGGGACCCCCAGTGGTATCCACTCCGTCACCAAATGCCAGATGGGCATTGGACTGAAGGGCACCAAGATGACTTGAAGTAAAGAAAACTTTTCTGCACTCTCATGGTATTAAGGGGCGGATGCAAACTTCCTTCCAACAGAAATCATTTAAACAGCAGGACTATTCAAAAAATCTCTTGGAGTTAATTTAGCAAGCACTGAGTGGGAGCTGGAAATATTTCCCAGTACTTCTTTAAGACTCCTCAGCCAAGGGCTTTAGGCCTATGCAAAGCAAAGTTAAGGGGAACTGAAAGAAAAGCTCCTTCCCGCTCAAATGCAAACTAAAAAAAATCCACACTGATACCGGGGTCTCTTGCATATCTATACAAGCAGCAATAAACCAGTCCAGCAGCCTCTAATGGGGATGCTGGGGCACAGGTGCCTCATTCCTCTACTCCAGGGCTTCCCAACCCTGTCCTGGGGACCCCACAGCCAGTCGGGTGTTCAGGAGATCCACAATGAATATGCATGTTATGTAAACCCATCTCATGCATATTCATGGCAGACATGCTGATAACCTGGCTTGTTTGTAGCTCTCGAGGTCTGGAGCTGGCCACCCCTCTACTAGGCCTTACTCTTTAGTAGGGATTCCAGTGGGATCCTATATTATGTTTCCGTGGAGGTGCTCCAAGGACTGTCATCCAGCTTGCTGCAATCATGAAGAGGCAGCAGGTAGCGGCCAGGTCATGCGCGGGCCATCAGAGAGCCCAAGCTCTACTGGACAGAGGTACAAGCAGGCAAGGTGGGGGGGAGGGGAGTGGATGGGGTACTGGAGTGGGATGAGGAAGTGCATTAGGAAGGGGAGCAATGGGGAGAGACCTATTCAGCCACACTCAGGCCGTCACAAATCCTGACACCACCCACACACAGCCCCTACCCTCCATATCTATACCACTCCCAGCCATACACACCCCTGCCGCCCCCAATCGTATCCCATCTCCCTCTGTCACATACGCTCCCTGCCGCCCCTACCCCAGCCACATACACAGGCCATGCAACACAGCATGTACACATTTTTAAGATAAATTGATTTGCACCTTATTAAATTGAATCCACCTAAAAATGTGCCAAAAACTGTAATTTACTCCATGAAAACCCCAAGAAACACCTATTTTTATTACCTGCCACATACACATAATTGCCTGAAAAATATACCCAAAACTTTGCAATGTATAAATCCCGAGGATCAGATGTTTAAGTAGCTTACAGAAGAATTGAAGTTTGCTGATGGTAATGGAGCGTGTGTGTGTGTGAGAGAGAGCGTGAGCGTGTGTGAGAGAGAGAGAGCGTGTGTGAGAGAGAGCGTGTGTGTGTGTGTGTGAGAGCATGTGTGTGTGTTGGGGGGAGAGCTTGCACGGCTGCCTGTGCCATGCCTCTTCTTTAGGTAGCTGGAGAACTTCATTCTGGCTGCTTTCACTTGTACTTATTAAAGTAAAATAGAGGGAGAAGAGCCAAAATATGATTCATTTATTCCGCCTCCAATCTTTCTAAAAGCGCATGAAAATAATCTGCGTGAACGGAAGCTTCGGCCCTCAGGAGGGAAGTACAGGGGTGCCAGGACTGTTACCGCACCTGTTCAAAATCACATTTTCACCTTCTGCAGCCCGGGGCTTGTTTTGATTTCATGTCTAGGAGCAGACAAGCTGCCTGTCAGGCCCTCTGTGGCTCCTTGCACAGCCTCTCTCGCCTTACTGTCTTCTCTTATTTCTTTTGTGGATGTAGCTCAGGGCTTGGCTGGTAGCTCAAGGCGAGTTACAGTCAGGTACTGGGGGTATTTCCCTGTCCCCTGAGGGCTTACAATCGAAGGGGGTCTATTTACTAAAGGTTTTCTCCCATTCTGGGACTATGGGGAAAAGAAGGCTTAGTGCAGGGCCCTAGGTTTGTAGCTGAGGCACTGGAGGGTGAAGGAGCAGCAATGGGATCTGAATCCTTACTTCCCTGTTTCTCCAGCAGCTGGACTATGCCTTCACTCCAAGGGTTTTTTTTTTCCTTGTCAAGTGACCAAGAGAAGAACATTTTGCTCTGCCTGGGGCCCCCGGACCTGTAGATATCATTTCACGCACAATCCAAGCTCTGATCAGCTCAAGAAGCAGAATCTCGGTCTCCACTATGACATCACCGAGCTCTATGCAGGAAATGCTATGACATCACCCTCCTCTCTGACGTAATTGGGGCCCGAGGGCTCGCGAATGTCTCTGGACTTCTTTTAAGCACTGCTTGCCCGTGGCCAGCTCCTAAATCAGACCCCCTAGGAGTCATTTCCCTCTTCGGAGCAGGATGGCACAGGAAAGCTGCAGCTCCCTGCTGGAGCGGTCAGTTTGCTTCCTATTCCCTGCGGCTGCTTCCTGCAAGTCCCTCAGGGGTAAGGGTGCAGGGAATGCTGTAGCTCTACTGCAAAGGGAAAAGCCTTTATGTGGTCTGCATTTATAAATGACCTCTGTATATGTAACGCCGCGAACCGCCACAAAGAACTGGAGTACGCGGTAAAGAATTAATTTTAAATAAATAAAAAAAAAATTTGTACTTGATGTAGTGCTGTACTGCCAGGGGTGGGGCGATTCAGCCTAGGCAGCTCCTGAACCTGCACGCTGATTTGGGTGGGGGTAATGGGAGGCTCGTGGGAGGATGTGTTCTGAAGTTTCTATCCTAGGAAGAATGCGTCAGCCGTTATGTGGCAGAGGGAGGGGCGCAAAGAACAGGAGGAAGCGGTGAGTCACAAGTGAGAAATGGAAGCTTCTCTGTTTTCTTAAATAAAAGAGAACAACATTGTTTTCTGGTGTTTGTTCGAAGCTTCTGCATCACAGACTATATAGGGAAATTACCTTTCACGTCCTTTGGTCATGCACAAAGGGGAGGCAACGAGCTTCAAAACTGTAGGAACCGAGCCGCGGGCCGGAGATGGGGTTTCGGCTGAGATGAGGATGCGTACGGCATGGGCAGGGCTGGATCTAGGCTAACTGGCGCTCCCCCCCCCCCCCGATACAATCACAACTGGGTGTTACTTACTGATTTATTTGCAAAATATGTTCAAGACAAAGATCTGAAACAAAAAATAAAGTAGGGTGAATTAAAGCATGGGATAAATACAAGGGATCTCTAAGGGGGTGATGGGACTTGTAAAGCTAAATAAATTGGGCAAATGGGCAGACTAGATGGGCGCTATGGTCTTTTTCTGCCATCATTCTTCTTAGTATTCAGACAGGTTAATCCACAACCGGTGGGTTATGCACCTCTACCAGCAGATGGAGATGGAGCAAAGTTGACGTCACGGTATATATACCTCTGCACTGACATCAGCCCGTCGGTGTTCTCCGTCTCCAGCAGATGGTGGACGTGCATCTCCCTACTGGGGATTGCGTAAAAAAAAAAAAAAGAGAAAAGAAGAAGAAAATTAATTTGACCCACTCTCTTGTGGTGATACCTTATGGTCCCTCCCTCAGTCGAGTTTTCCTGAGGTGACATCTGTGGATCCCTCCCTCAGTAGAGTGCCTCGGTCTGGTAGCTGGTTTTCCAGCATGGACTTAGCTGTGCAGAGACAAACGGCTGAGAGACTAGCGGGTGAAGGAAGCCGAGCGCAGCGGTGAAGGCCTTTGCCCTCTGCCCCCGCAGCCGGAGGCCGACTCTATATTCGGCCAGAATAGGCTGAGCTCAGGTAAAAAATAAATTAAAAGAAAGGGGAGATAATTATAGGGATTCCATTCCCCCTCTGGTCTCCGAGCCTCGGCATGCCGATCCGATGTCCATTCACGCCTCGGGGGAACTTGGGGAGTTGTGTGCAGGGTCGAGCAGTCCGAATGATGTCGGACATTGTGATGACGGTGGCTTACATCAATCACCAGGGAGGATCCAAGAGCCTTTAATGAAGACAGATTAATCCAGCTTCCTGAAGCCTTTGGCTGCTGGATGGTGGTGCTATTGTCCTCCTGAGTGGCTACGTTTCTGGGGATTACTAGTTAGTACAGCAGAGGAATAAACACTATACTGGTCAATATAGCTCTATACAATAGATTTTTAATAGGTGCATAGAGACACACATTTGGTACAAAATATATTCTTAAATATACATTTGTAGAAGGACCCCAGTTACTAGTTACTCGGGTTAGAAGTCAGATCCAGTCTTTAGATTAGTGATATTACACTTCTTGTCTGAGCTCAATGTTTTTCTGGTTAACTGAATGGTTGATTCTTAATAGTTATGATTATGTATTGTTTAGTTGTCCACAGTTGGCTTTTGCAGAGAATACTGGCGGGCTGGTGATGTCAGCTTTGCTTTATCTCCATTCGCTGGTAGAGGTGCATAACCCACTGGTTGTGGATTAACCTGTCTTCATTAAAGAGAAGGATATTATCAGGTAAGTAGTGATTTCTCCTTTCTCTGTTTCTACATAATAAACTCCCCAACTATAAAGATTAAATTAGTCTTTTATATGAATCTATTTGCTGCTTTCCACTGCTGAGGTGCTGACAATGCTGTGTTAATTAATTTAATTAACATAGTACCCATTATCGAAGAGGATCTCTAGCACATTTACAAAACCCTCATGCCAAGTCAAGTTACAAACTGGCAAGTGATGTACAAAGCAAGTCCATTTTGCAAAAAAAAAAAAAAAAAGCACTGTACCTTAAGCAGAGATCTTAAGAACTAGAAAGAGATGCTTTCCAGAGAGCGGGATCAATACAGTGAGCCCACGGAGCTGCTGCAATGTAGTTACTAGCTGTTAGTCATCTCTGGGCCAGTAAATCAGCTTTTTCCTTCAGGGGTGAGTCTCTGAGTCTTTTTGAAAGATGGATCGCCTGTTTGTTCTCCATGGCGGGAATAAGCAGGATGCTCTGGCTTTGCAGGCTACCTTAGCTCATTGGATTAAGGAGGTGGTCACGGCCGCACATGTGGATGCTGGAAAGCCGTTGCCTACTCAGGTTAGGGCTCATTCCACTAAGGCTCAGGCAGTGTCATGGGCAGAGGTTAGGCTGTCTCCCGTCGATATCTGCTGAGCTGCGACTTGGTCCTCCTTATGCACTTTTTCCAGGTTTTATCGCCTAGATATGCAGACTTTGCACATGCGGTGTTGACTGGAACACGGGCAGCCTCCCACCCTGTTGGGGAGTAGCCTTGGTACATCCCACTGGTCCTGAGTCCATCTGGCCACACGCTAGGAAACGGAGAAATTACTTACCTGATACTCTTGTTTTCCTTAGTGTAGACAGATGGACTCAGCTTCCCGCCCTCAGTTGCTGCATGACTGTGGGACCTGTGGGGCTCTGAGTCCCATGGGATTACTGGTAAGTGTTCATCCAGTCCCTAGCTTGGGGTACTTAGAATATTACATAAGAAATTAAGATCTGCCATGCTGAGTCAGACCAAGGGTCCATCAAGCCCAGCGTCCTGTTTCCAACAGTGGCCAGTCCAAGTCACAAGTACCTGGCAAGTGCCCAAACATTAGATAAATCATAAGCTAATATTGCCTATTAATTGCCGTAATAGCAGTTATGAATTTTTCCTCTAGGAACTTATCCAAACCTTTTTTAAACCCAGTTACTCTAACTGCTGCAACCACATCCTCTGGCAATGAATTCCAGAGCTTAACTATGTGCTGAGTGAGAGAGAATTTTCTTCGATTTGTTTTAAATGAGCTTCTTGCTAACTTCATGGAGTGCCCCCTGGTCCTTCTATTATCTGATAGAGTAAGTAACCGATTTACATTAACTTGTTCAAGTCCTTTCATGATTTTGTAGACTTCTATCATATCCCCCCTCAGTCGTCTCTTCTCCAAACCAAACAGCCCTTACTTCTTTAGCCTTTCCTCATAGGGCAGTCATTCCATGCCCCTTATCATTTTGGTCGTCCTTCTCTGCACCTTCTCCAGTGCAGCTATATCCTTTTTGAGATGCAGTGACAAGAACTGCACACAGTATTAAAGGTGCGGTCTCACCATGGAGCAATACAGAGGCATTATGATATATTACGTTTTATGTGAGTTCAGTGTTTATGATTGGTTGAATACAGTTCTGTTTTTAATCACGTTTTTTGCTAGTCTGTGCACAGTTGCTTTTGAAGAGAATACTGGCAGGCTGGGGTCATTGCAGGGTTATATATACTGTGATGTCAGCTTGCTCTGTCTCCATCTGCTGGCAGGGGAGCATAAATCCACTGGTCCTGAGTGCATCTGTCTACACTAAGGAAAATGAAATTATCAGGTAAGTAATTTCTCCATTATTTATATATTTAATCACGACCAAAGCATGCTGTATTGGACATTAGATCTATGTTTTCACACCTCTAACTTTAGATGCCTTTGGGGCCTATTTACTAATCTGCAAAAGTGCACAGAATCCAATGCCACCTGTAATTCAAGGATTTTGCAGCTTGGTGCTGCAATGAATCAGGTAAACTATGAGTACAACTGTAATGCTGGGCTGGCCGCGGGACGGCCCCGCAACCAGCTGCACTCATCCGAGGACACCGACTCCCGGAAGCCATCATTTTCTTATGCCCCTGGTGCTGCTTTAGGTGTTCACGCACGCCACATGCCGGGTTTAGTGGGCCCAGCGGTGGGGAAACATGGAACAGCGCTCGCTGGTGATGGCGCAGCAAGCTATTTAACCCCCCTGCCGCTGCGCTCCCAGCTGGTGCCTTCGCAACAGGTCCTCCTGCCGTGCTTCTTGCCTGCAGTTCGGGTCGCCTCATCATCTCTCCTGCCCCTCGCCTTGCCTCCCCTCCAGCTCCTTGCCATGCCTACCTTGCCTCTAGTACTGCCCTGTCTTGCCTTGCTCCTTGCCTGTCCTGCCTGTGTCTTGCTTGTTGCTCCAGTCTGTGTCTTGCCTTCCCAGTCCCCTCTCTCTAGCTGACTCCTGGTTCCGACCCTGGCTTGCCCCAACCTCTGCCCAGGACACCGACGCTTCCTAATCTCGCCTGCCCCAACCTCTGCCTGGGCATCAGCGCTGCTCTCCCCCTGCCCTGACCTTGGTCTGCTTTCTGACGTTGCCCGACCACTCCCTCGCCTATGTCCTGCCGGCCCTCAGAACTCAAGGGCCCAGTCTGTGGGGAAGGAGGCTTAGTGCAGGTGAAGCTGAGCCTTTGTCCCTATGCGCGTCCGCCTGCAGTCGGTGCGAGCGTGAAGGGTTAACCTGCTGGATTGCACCAGTCATGCCTCAGTGCAAGGACTCGCGTTCCCTTACAACAATAACATTGAGCTGCAATGCATGCAAACGCATTCAATGAAACCCATTACTATGGAAGTGGAATAATGCGACTCACTATAAATTGGCAGGCGTTGATTTCTGAAAGTAAAATGTGCGGCTTGGCTGCACATTTTACTTTCTGGATCGCGCGGGAATGACTAATAGGCTCATCAACATGCATTTGCATGTTGCAGGCGCTATTAGTTTCAGGGAGGTTGGCCGCGTGTTTTCGACGCGCTATTACCCCTTACTGTATAAGGGGTAAAAACCGCGTCAAAAACCCGCAGCCAAACTCAGGCTAACAGTGCACTCCGCCGGAGCGCACTTTACTGATTCGGCCCGTGTGTGATTCACTAAACTGTAATGCTTGAGTTAGTGAATAGGCCCCTTGTGTAGGGTTGTCACCTGGCTCCAAGTCGTAAGGAACAGGCTAATCCAAGCCTGGTTTTCTCATGTTGCATGCAGGGGCTTGTAGTTCTGATTTTCTTAGGTAAATATGGGATAATGAACTACAAGTCCCTGCATGCAATAGGGATTAACCTGTTCCTTATGACATGCACCCAGGTGGTAACCCCCAGCCTTGTGGTTAACTGTGAGCTTGGAAATGAACTGGATGCCCAGCTGGTCCTCATGCTGGTTTGTACTTCACTTTTAGGTTGGGAAAGTACCTGACCAAGGTGGTACACAACAGGCCTGGGTTTCTCAGGGCTTGTCAGAAAGCAGTCTGGTCAGATCAGATGGTGACAACCTGGCAGTGGAGCTGAAAAATCAGGACCAGGTCACCCCCATCTGTGACCTCATGAGTCGCTCTTATCTGGGCCCTTCTCCTCCTCCGCCATACTTTCCACCTTGCTGCGCTGTACGCCTGGAAGAGGCTTCCTTAGTCAGCGCATCAGGCTTCCTCTCCCACAGATATTGCATGCACAGTCCATGTGGCCATCCTGGCAATCAGATCTGTTTTGTGAGGCTTCAGGCAGGGGGTTGACAAATGCTGCCACAGAAATCCCAACGTGTGTGGAGTTGACTGCAGATAACCCTGGGGAGACTGCTGCTTGCCACTGCCGGGCTACACGGGCAGATGTGCACAGCTGGGACTCTGGCGTGCCAATGAAAGGGAGGAGGTGGCGGGAGGGTAAGGAGAGATGGCAGGATTGGGTTTTGGAACATCTGACAGGATTAGAGAAAACAATTAAATATTAAGAAGTGAAATAAAATGCCAGAGACCTCATCGCTCCACCTCAGTCAGTCATCATGGCTTCGGGTTTCAAATCAGCTCAAATGCAGTAGTGTGAGCTTCCTCCCAGCAGTGCCCTATCAGTGCTACTCTGTCACTGTCAGTGCCAGCCAGGGCTTCAGCAGTGAAAGAGTGAAAGCAAAAGAGACACATAGAGATGAAAGAAAGAGACAGCTGCAAGCGCTGGAGAGAATGAGATGTCGCCCTGTCATTCTGGATGGGAGTGGCTAGTGTGAGCTTCCTCGGAGAAGGCTGTTACCTAGCACACAAAGCTGCTCTCACTGAATGGCTGGGAAGTAGGTCGCAGAGATCCCAGGGTGTTGCGCACACTTCAGAGCTGTGAACTCCCAACTATTCATTTAATTACTCGTCTTGCCAATCCCCCTCGGACTGCTGAGAAATGGAATTTCTGCCTAAAATACACAACCAGCAGCTCTTGTACAGCCCAAACACACAACATGTCACCTATAGCTGCTAAATAGGGTAGCAGTGCAGCTCTCAAGCAGCTCAAACACATAACATATTCAACTATAGCTCCTGTATAAGATACAACTGCAGCTCTTGTACAGCTGATGCATGCAACATATATTACCTATAGCTATTATACAAGGCACAGCATATCACCTATAGGTACTATATAAAGCAGAACTGCAGCTCTTCTACAGCTCAAACACATAACATATTACCTGGAGCTACTATACAAGGTAGAGCTGCAGCCCGTTACAGCTCAAACACACAAAAAACCACCTATACCTACCCTATAAGGTAGAACTGCAGCTGCCATATAGCTCAAGCATACAACATATCACCTATAGCTCCTATATAAACTTAATCCCTCAGTTTAACAATTCAGATTGTAGGGGTGTAGAATCTGCAATCTGACTTTGGCAATCGACTTTAATGGCTTTGCTAGAGAAGAAATGGCTCCTATAAAAAAAAAAAAAGAACATTCAAAGAAATCATTTTGCTGCATGGTTTACCCATGATTTAGTTTTGTTGAACTGAACGCTCCTGGAGAAGCAATCAGTCAGTTACCAATCTTGAAATCTATTGAGAAATCCTTAAAGGATACAGGTGCGCAATTGAGGCATCAAAAAGAGACTATTACTCAAATAATATTAACTCTGCTTTATCTCGACCTCAAGAGCTTTTTCATGTAGTTAATTCTTTGATTTCACCTTCTACTGATTCCCCTAATGTATTCTTGTTCCAGAAAAATGTGATGTATGTTCTCAATATCTCTCTGATAAAGTGAATTCTTTTGGAGTAGAAGCACAGTGCCTAGTCTCTGCCTCATGTTTGGAAGATGGCAAATGGGAAAGTTTTGAATTAGTGTCCAAAAAAGAGATTATAAGTATTATTGGTAATTTTCATGACATCTTTAGTCCCCAAATCAATGTTCAATAAGGTTATGGCAGAAGATTTGGCTGAATTTTTGACCAAATTTAGTCAATTTTTAGAGGAAGGTATGGTTCCTAATATATTAGATTGCTTCAGTAAGACCAGCCTGAAAAGATCCTAGTGCTCTATCAAATTATCGTCTTGGAAAAGGTAGTGCAGCTTGATCTAAAGAAAATAGGAAAAAGCAAAAGCATTGTCAAGTTAAATGTTAAACATTGAGAAGACAGGCTAAGAGAAAATTTGACGTGCTGTAGAGGCAAAAACTTTAAAAAAATATATCCGAAGCAGGAAACCTGCGAGGGAGTCAGTTGGACCATTAGATGACCCAGGGGTTAAAGGGGCACTTAGGGAAGATAAGGCCATCACAGAAAGACTAAATGAATTCTTTGCTTCCATGTTTACTAATGAAGATGTTGAGGAGATACCGGTTCCGAAGATGGTTTTCCAGATGATTTGAATGAACAGAACCAAATCACAGTAAACCTGGAAGATGTAGTAGGCCAAATTGATAAACTGAATAGTAGCAAATCACTCCGACCGGATAGTATATACCCCAGAATTCTAAAAAAACTCAAAGATGAAATTTCAGATCTATTCATAATAATGTGTAACTTGTCATTAAAATCATTCATTGTACCTGAAGACTGGAGGGTGGCCAATGTAACCTAAATATTTAAAAAGAGCTCCAGGGGTGATAAGGGAAACTATAGTCCAGTGAGCCTGATTTCAGTGCCAGGAAAAATAGTGGAAACTATTCTAAAGATCAATCACAGAACTATAGAAAGACATGGTTTAATGAAACACAGTCAGCATGGATTTACCCAAGGGAAGTTTTGCCTAACAAATCCGCTTCATTTTTTTGAAGGGCTTAATAAGCATGTGGATAAAGGTGAACCGGTAGATGTAGTACATTTGGATTTTTAGAACGCATATGACAAAGTCCCTCATGAGAGGCTTCTAAGAAACTAAAAAGTCATGGGATAGGAGGTGATATTTTTTCGTGGATTGCAAACTGGTTAAAAGATAGGAAACAGAGAGTAGGATTAAATGGTCAGTTTTCCAAGTGGAGTGCCTCAGGGATCTCTACTTGGACCAGTACTTTTCAATATATTTATAAATGATCTAGAAAGGGGTATGAAGAGTGAGGTGATCAGATATGCAGATGACACAAAATTATTCAAAGTAGTTAAATTACATGTGGATTGTGATACATTGCAGGAGGACCTTGTGAGACTGGAAGATTGGGCATCCAAATAGCAGATGAAATGTAATGTGGACAAGTGCAAGGTAATGCATATAGGGAAAAATAACCCATGCTGTAGTTACACGATGTTAGGCTCCATATTAGGAGCTACCACCCAGGAATAAGATCTAGGCATCTTAGTGGATAATATTTTAAAATCGTCGGCTCAGTGTGCTGCAGCAGTAAAAAGACAAACATAATGTTAGGAATTATTAGGAAGGGAATGGTGAATAACAGAGAATGGAATAATGCTTCTGTATCACTCCATGATGAGACCGCACCTTGAGTACTATGTGCAATTCTGGTCACTGCATCTCAAATAAGATATAGTTGTATTGTAGGTTGTACAGAGAAGGGCAACCAGAATGATAAAGGGGATGGAATAGCTGAAAAGCTAAAGAAGCTACAGCTATTCAGCTTGGAGAAGCAACGGCTATGATAGAGGTCTATAAAATCATGAGAGCACTAGAATGGGTAAATGTGAATCAGTTATTTACTCTTTCAGATAATAGAAAGACTAGAGGGCACTCAATGAAGTTAGCAAGTAGCACATTTAAAACAAAGTGAAGAAAATTCTTTTTGACTTAACATACAGTTAAGCTCTGGAGTTCATTGTCAGAGGATGTGGTTAGTGCAGTTAGTGTAGCTGGGTTTAAAAAAGATTTGGTTAAGTTCCTGGAGGAGAAGTCCATAAATTGCTATTAATCAAGTTGACTTAGGGAATAGCCTCTGCAATTACTGGTATTAGTAGTATGGGATCTATTTAATGATTGGGATCCTGTCAGGTACTTGTGACTTAGATTAACCACTGTTGGAAACAGGATGGGTGGGCTTGATGGACCCTCAGTCTGAACCAGTTCAGTTGAACATAAGAATTTGCTTGATCAATATCAATTCAGATTTAGGCCTGCCCATGGTTCAGAGACATTGTTATTATCTCTGGTTGATGTATTCCGTCGTGGATTTGATAGTGGGACCAATTTTTTTTCTGCTTTATTTTAGATGTCTCAGCAGCATTCAATACGTTAGATCACAATATTTTGTTATGTCACCTTCAAGACATTGGTATCTCATCTACAGTATTTAATTGGTTTTATTCTTATCTGACCAACCGATATCAACAGGTGACAATAAGAGGTGTCAACTCATCTTTGTATAAGCTGCACCTTGGTGTCCCTCAGGGTTCTTCACTGTATGCCATACCCTTTAATTTATATATGTTTCCTCTTTGCCAATTATTAACCAACTTAGGCGCTGGCTATTGCCTTTACATTGACAACATTCAGTTTTATGTAGCTGTCTCTTCCTCTCTCTCTTAAGCACTACAAAAAGCTTTGAGTTGTTTAAGATCAGTTAAGTAGTGGCTGTCAGCACAGAAACTAACCTTAAATGTGAAAAAGACAGAGATATTGTTCTTGTCCTGCTATTCTCCAAATTTTCCTCCTTCTCACTTGTCTTTTGAAGACATGAGAGTAAGATATCCGGTAAAGTCCATGACTTGGGAGTCATTTTAGATACATCTTTCTCTTTTAAGCCGCAGATTAATTCAGTAGTTCACAATGCTTTTTATAAATGATGATTAATACATCTTAATATTCCATCTTTTTATCAGGAAATGATTTGAGAACCATAATACATGCCATGGTGGTTTTGGTTAGAGAGTATTGTAATACATTTTACCTAGGCTTGTACAGTTAAGACTCTGCATTGACACAGAATGCTGGAGCTGAACTGGTGGGCAGAGCAATAATTTGATCATAAATCTCTGGTACTTCAGAATGTTTATTGGCTTCCAATAATATGGAGAGTGAAATTTAAAACAGCTTTACTTGTATATAAAGGGACAAACCATTTAGCTCCTTTGTATTTTAGTTCTCTTTTTTAAAGATATATTGCCCTACTTGTACTTCCAGATCTTCTTCTCAGAATCTGTTAACTATTCCAGCATTTGTCAGGATGAAGTTAGACAACGATTGTTTTATGTTGCAGGACATGTGTCTGGAACTCTTTACCAGAACCAGATTAAAAAGTGCCGTGATGTTGATGACTTTTCGTAAAGTGCTAAAAGCCCATTTTTATTGGAAACGTGGACTCTTTGCCCTGCAGGTCCTCACCATCAGCAGACCATTTCCCATCCTCCGGCAACGGAGTTCTGTAACCTATCAACTTCGCTTGATGACACTGCATGGAAGAGAGTGGTCAGCCACACTGAATAAATATCATAAGCTGCAGTATAACATGCAGTATACAGCTCCTATGTATTATGGAGCTCCTAAAGACCTTACGGCTCCTATTAAGGCCCTTTAGTAAATCAGGTCTATAGTGTCCAGTCCCTATAAGTATTGGGTGTATGCTCAGATATCATGTAGTGTGCTGCTCAGTCGTCAGCGCAGAAGGCAATTGCAATCCAGGGAAAAGCATCACGCGCACAACGTAGCAGAAAGCAGGAAGGCATCAATGGATAAAATGAGTTTACATTGCAAGTGAAGGCTTCGTCTCCTTAATGTTAGGGGCTCATGGTCGGGACTAAGGAATGCGCGTTGAGCTGAAATCTCTAAGAAAACAAATGATCTCATTGGCTGGCAGCCCTCTGCTGCTAATTTGTGTGCCTGCAGCTGGTGAATGAGCCCCCACCACCTCCTAGCTGAGCAGGAACACAAAAAAAAACAAACAACCAAAGGCTGATGCATTTTTCTCAATATTTGCCATGAAAAATTATTTATTTTATTTGAATTTTTAATTCAGCTACCGCTGTGTTCGTAGGCACGATAGAGCTCTTTGGGATGTCTGGTTGCACAGTACAGGGTGGGTCCAGGGTAAACCACCAGCTTCTCTTGCCACCTTCCTAAGTGCTGAGGGGTGGACGAGCTTTGCATCCCAGCATCTCGTCATACAAGCACCTGCCCTAAGGTAACCAGATAGCAGCCTCCAGCTCAGAGCAGATGAGCTAAGCCAGTATTGGGTTTTACCCCAGTTGCATGCGTAGAGGTATCATTTGGGATTTCCTGAGAAAATGCCATGAGGTAATACCAGGACCTGCTCAATGGTCACCTTAAATCACACACCAAGCTGATGTTTCATGTAACTTCTTTTCCTTTGGTGAGGGTGAGGGGCTGGCAGTTTCCTCCTGCTGCATTGGGCTTCCATGCCCTTTATAACCATGGAACGAGCCATGAGTCTTCATTCGCAGCTACCTGGAGTTTCCCCCCCTATCTTAGATTCCCTCTGAACTCACTTAGCTCGATCATCGCTGTGGCAGTCTTCAGCCGAGATCCATGCTCCAGGATGCCTTCTGGAACCCTGCAATCATGGGCCCTAAATCTGGCCACTAGGTGTCACCATTGTGCAATAGACTGTCTCCCCTCTGATCCTGTAACCACTTTGAATCCTGTGTGCAATTCTGGTTGCTGTATCTCAAAAAAGATATAGTTGCACTAGAGAAAATATAGAGAAGGGTGGCCAAAATGATAAAGGGCATGGAATGGCTGCCCTATGAAGAAAGGCTAAAGAGGTTAGGGCTGTTATCTTGGAGAAGAGACGGCTGAGGGGGGATATGAAAGAAGTTTACAAAATCATGAAAGAGTGAATGGGAAATGGTTATTTACTCTTTTGGATAATACAAGGACTAAGAGGCACACCATGAAGTTAGCAAGTAACATTTAAAACTAATTGGAGAAAATTCTTTTTCACTCAACGCACAATTAAGCTCTGGAATTCATTACCAGAGGATGTGGTTAAGGTAGTTAGTGTACCTGAGTTTAAAAAAGGTTTGGATAAGTTCCTGGAAGAGAAGTCCATAAACTGCTATTAATCAAGAGAGAATAGCTACTGCTTGTTGCCGGCATTAGTAGCATGGAATCTATTTAATTTTGGGGTATTTGCAGGGTACTTGTGACTTGGATTGGCCATTGTTGGAGACAGGGTACTGGGCTTGATGAACCCTTGGTCTGACCCAGTATGGCACGTTCTTATGTACTTATTTAATGTCCTTGGGAGCAATTAGCATCTGTCTGGAAAGTACACTTTGGGGTAAAGAGAGAGAGTGAAGGTGAAAGATTTTTCCACTAGAGAGCCAATATAGAGAAGTTTTCAATTACTGAAGTAGAAATGTATGTGATCATGGTAGGCCTCAAATCAGGCCGGGATTTACGCATAGGCAAAATAGGTGCATGCTTAGAGTGCCAGGTTCGGAAGGCTCCCAAAATCTGAGACCGCTCACTCCCCTAGCCCTACTCTCCATCACTCTACAACCTCCAGGGGACTCCCACCAGCACCACACTCACCAGCCCTGCACCTATACACTGTAATCTTAAATCTACCCCTTCCTCAAACCCACCCAAAAGTAACAAGTTACAGTTGCTATATTAAATCTTTCATCCTATGTGAGCTGTCGCTAATTTACAGAGCCTGTGCAAGGGCATCCAGACAGCATCTTCCATCTGTCAAACTACCCCTACGTCACGGGTCCAAGAGGAAGGGACTGGTAATCCCCCGGAGCTGCTGAAGAGGAAGTGTGGGCCCGGGGACCCCGTGCTGCAGAGCGAAGGCCTGGCAGGAAGGAGCAGGGAATGTGCCTGCCATGATTCTCCTTCCTCCTAGTCTCACTTATCTTTTATTGCCTTCCCAAAATAGCAGCAGTTCTGAATGGGGCATGAATTTTTTACGAGAAGAGCTATCTGACCTCAAATAGCAAGCAACATCCTCTCCTCTCCCTCTCTCCTGCTCCCTTTTTGCTTTTCCCCCCGTCCTCTCAGATTCAGCTTCAGGAAACTTTATTGGCATGGACAATTCATACGCGAGGCCCAAGTAATCTGTAAAGTGGTTTTAACAGAAAAGAAGACAAAAAAATACAATAGTAATGAGTGCAATAAAACTACGAAGTACAAAAAGGAGAATAACAAAGATCCTTCCAGGATTTCAGGGATGTTCAGTATTCTCTCTTGTCAGATCGAGTTTCTTGACACTGTGGGGGGTGGGGGGGGGGACCACAAGGGGCCATGGCCCCCACCAAAATCTGGCACTTCCCACAGCATCACGGCAGGAGATCCAGGACTGGGTGGGCAGGCTGCGGCTGCCCGGTGGCAAGAGAGCAACAGTGCAGCAGCCCCATCCTCCATCCATGGGACTCTCTACAGCTGCACAGGTCAAAGGTCAGGCAACGGGGGGAAGAGGAGGACACGGCTTGGGCCGCCACCATTCTCCTCCTCCTGATCAGGGGGGGGGGGGGTGGAGGAAGCAAGAGCAAGAGGGGCATGGGGCTGAGGTTGGGGGGATAGAGAGGGAGAGGGGGAAAGGGAGATCCAGAGGAGGAGGCATTCTGAGGCCCCTGGACAGGATACAATATATTTAACGGCTGTTGCTGCTGTTTCTCTTGTTTCCCTGAGGATTATATATATATATATATATATATATATATAGGGATCTCCTTGGTCCTTATCCTGTATTGCTCCTATCTCAAACCCTAAATTAGAATTTGGGAAGGAGGGAGGAGTTGGCACCTCCTGTGAGGATTGCAGGCAGGGAATGAGGGACCCTGTGGTATGTTTTGTGTTGAGAAGTTAGAGAGGGGCGCGGTGGTCCCCAGTTTATCCCAGGCCAGTACCCCACAGGTCTGGAAAGGAGGGTTCTCTGGGCATAGAAGAGCTGTTTGTTTTCTCTTTGGACCCTGATCCCGTCCGGGAGGATTATCACCCCCTGCCTGTGGGAGGGTGCTGGTGATTCCCTCCCGACCAGCTAAGGACCTGGCAGAGAAGAAGAGCAAAGTTTTGGGAGGGATGTTTGGCACCAGTCCCTGTCTTCTGGAATTTTGGACATTTTTTTCCTAATGGATGTATTCTTTGGGTTGTGCTGGGCACTTGTGCTTTGGATTGGCCACTGTCGGAGACAGGATGCCAGGATCGATGGACCTCTGGTCTGACTCAGCATTGTGCGTCTTCTGTCCTTATGCTCCTGAATCCACAGAGGGCTGTATAATGGTGATACATATTCAGGTACAATAATACATTCCTGTCTCAAAGGCCTTCTGTAAGGGTTTCACCAGACAGGAGTAGGCAATGCCGGTCTCCAAGTGCCACAAACAGGACTGACTTTCAGGATATCCACAATGAATATGCATGAGATACATTTGCATATATTAGGGCAGTGCATGGAACTCTATCTCATGGGATATCCTGAAAACCAGATCTGTTTGCGGCACTGAAGAACCGGAGTTGCCTATCCCCACACCAAAATCTTCAGAGATACTGAGTGTGTCGTGTTCCCTAACACTCCCCAGTGGGAGGTGTCTTGTGAAGGATTATGTTTAACAAAACTCATGAGTCCACTTTAGGTCTTGTGCTCTCGTCCAGTCTTCCACCCATTAGGAAGCACCGGACGATACTTGACCTGGTACTTATCAGTGGGGACAGTGTTTCTGATGTTGCAGTTGGCAATTGTCTGGGATTCAGAGACAAGTGCCCTAGGTTTGAAGAAAACTAACTAGGGGCGTACCTCAAGGAGCTGATTGAGAAAATGTATGGGAAGTAAAACAGCAGTGGGCAAAGCTAAAAAGAGATGTTATAAGGGCAACTAACCTTTTTCTTAGGAATGTAAATAAAGTTAAGAGGAAAAAGAGGCCGCTCTGGTTTTCTAAAGAAGTAGCTGAAAAGGTAAGGAAAACAAGGAATAGTGTTCATAAACTACAAGAGATCGCAGAAAGAGGAAGGCAGGTGACAATATCTGGAAAAGCTAAGAGAAGCTGGGAAAGCAGTCAGGAGTGCAAAGATTCACATGGAAATAAAAATAGCAAATGTGGTAAAATTGGGGAGGGGAGGGGGAACAAGACTTTTTTTTCAATATGTTTGTGATAGGAGGACATGCAAAAGTGGTTTTGTTACAACCAGAGGTGAAGGGGAGGAATATGTAGAGGCTGACAAGAAAAAAAAAAACAATTTCTCAACAAATATTTCTTTACAGACAGGGAGGTGGATGCATGCGAGAGCCTCCCCGTGGAGGTGGTGGAGAGAAGGACAGTATCTGAACTCAAGAAAGCAAGGGAGTGGTAGGGATTGTAAAGCTGAATAGTTGGTGTCGATGGGCAGACTGGATAGGCCATAATGAATGATCTTTTTCTGCTGTCATGTTTCTGTGTTTCTAAGGTGACTATGGCCCAAGGTCAGAGTCCTCAGATGGAAATTTCTTGGGGTCCAAGGAGGATTCTGAGATTCTGAGAGCCACAAGAGAGGTGAAGAGAAGTGAAAGGGGAGTTGGTCCCATACTTGTTCAATGTCACTGAAGATGGATCTTGGGGGGGTTGCAGAGTGGATATTTGGTTAGAGTTAAGGACTGCCAGAATGAGAGATCTACACTTCGACTTGCTGCTCATCTGTTCAGGAAAGTGTTTCCAGTTTGGTTACTGGACCACAGAGATCTGCAAAGCAGGAAGCAGGAACCAAAAAGAGGGAGCGCCCGGGAAGGGCCCCATCTCCAAAGAATACATCAGAGCGAGTGGGCAGTGGAAGAAGAAAACCCTTAGGGGTCGATTTTAAAAGCTTTGCTCGTGCTAAAATGGTCACATACATGTACGTGGACCGCGCGTGAGCAACGCGGATTTTAAAAGCCGCGATTTGTGCGCCAATATGCACGTGCACAAGCCAAACAGAAGGGGGTGGAAAAGGAGTGCAGCATAGGCGGGGAATTGTGTGCATAATTTTGCATTTTATTTATTGATTTATTTTGAAAACATTTCTTACCCGCCCTTCCTATGTTTAAAATTGGAGGCCACTGCACGCAGTGGCTTGTTAGCCATGTAACTTTACTGCTCCTCTAGATGAGGAGTAAGTCTACAGATCTCGCTTTTTAGGGTTAAATGACAAGGTGAGGAGTCCGGATCAACTGGGGGGGGGGGGGGGAGGGTGTGCAGGATGAAGAACCAGAGGGGTCTGGATTAGATTGACTGGGCAAACTGGTGGGATCCTTGGAAAAACTGGGAATGTCCCTCGTACAAGCATGTTTTAAAATCCGCTTAAATATGCGAGTTAAAGCCAGAAAAGTCCTATGGAAAATACGCGAGGTAGATTTGCTCGCGTGATCTCTTAAAATTAGGAGCACACATACAGGCAGTAGGCGTATTTGAAATCATACACGCACAAGTGATTTTAAATTCAAGCCTCCCTCCACTTGCGCACACGCATTCGTTTTAAAATTGGCCTGTTAGTGCGTTGCAGATTACCAGTGCCTGTGATTTCTGAGCTGATCTAGTTTTGGACTGTGTGCTGTCTTTTTGTTCCTGCTGTATGGATTGCATTATCCTCCAGCGTGCCCTTTGCTGATTTTATTCATCTGCATTACTTATTCCCTCAAATCTACCTTGAAGAGAATCAAGGAGGGCGTGAAAAGAAGAGTGGAATTTCCTGCAGTGATGGCGCTCCACTTTCTCCAGAAGACGTCTGGCCTAGCCATGACTGGCACAGCTAGAAAACTGGCCAGTGTCTGGACTGTTTGCAGTTTCCAGTGAAACCGTCTGCTTGAGTGTAATTGGACCTTGCTCCTTTCTGTTGTCCTTTGTATAACATGGTTTAATGGGACACAGCCAGCGTGGATTTATACAAGGAAAATCTTGCCTTACCAATCTGCTAGATTTTTTTCTTGAAGAGGTTAATAAACATGTGGATAATGGAAAGCCAATAGATAAGATTTGGATTTTCAAATGGCGTTTGACAAAGTCCCCCATGAGAAAATTAAAAAGTCACAGGCAACAAGACAATGGTCCTGTTGTGGATTGCAAGCTGGTTACAAGACAGGAAACAGAGAGTAGGATTAAATGGGTCTGTTTTCACAGTGGAAAAAAGGTAAACATTGAAGTGCCTCAGGGTCCCGTGCTTTTTAATATATTTATAAATGATCTGGAAAAGGGGAAAAACAAGTGAGGTGATCAGATTTACAGAAGATACAAAATTATTGCAAGTTGTTAAATCACAAGAGGAACTTGCAAGACTGGAAGATTGGGCATCCAAATGGCAGATGAAATTTAATGTGGACAAGTGCAAAGTGATGTCCATAGTGAAAAGTAACACGCAATGTTAGATTCCATATTAGGAGTTATCTATTAAGAAAAGGATCTAGGCTTCAGCGTGGAAATACTGTGGAATTCTCAGCTCAGTGTGCTGCAGCAGTCAAAAAAAGCAAACAGCATGTTAGGAATTATTAGTAAGGGAATGGCGAATAAAACATAAAATGTCATGTTGGCTCTGTATCGCTCCATGGTGAGACCGCACCTGGAATACTGTGTACAATTCTGGTCATCGCATCTCAAAAAGGATATAGCTGCACTGGAGAAAGTATAGAGATGAATGACCATATATATATTTTTTTTGTTTCAGCAAATAGTGTCAACATTTGGAAACAGCAAACATTATTTGGAAATAACACACACTATTTCAGATTAGTGCACACTATTTCCAAATAGAGTGCTCTATTTCTCAAAATGAACAAAATAAATCCCCCCTCCAGGTTAGAACCCCTGAGCAGGATACCAGTGTGCATGGGCTGAACCTTTAACACCTCATAAATCATTTGATAGAGACCTACTACCATTTTGGTCGCCCATCTCTGGACCACCTCCAACCTGTCTCTGTCCCTTCGGAGATACGGTCTCCAGAACTGAACACAGTACTCCAGATGAGGCCTCACCAAGGACCTGTACAAGGGGATAATCACTTCCCTTTTCTTACTCGATATTCCTCTCTCTATGCAGCCCAGCATTCTTCTGGCTTTAGCTATCGCCTTGTCACATTGCTTTGCCGTCTTCAGATCGCTAGACACCATCACCCCAAGGTCCCTCTCTTACTCCATGCACAACAGCCCTTCACCCCCCATCACATACAGCTGTTTTGGATTACCACACCCCAGATGCATGACTCTGCACTTCTTGGCATTGAATCCCAGCTGCCATATCACATCTCATTCTCTCTACTCCTTCCGGCGTGTTCACTCTGTTGCAGATCTTAGTATCATCCACAAAAAGACAAACTTTACCTTCTATCTCTTCTGCAGTGTCGCTCACAAAGATATTGAACAGGACCAGTCCCAATACCAATCCTTGTGGCACTCCACTTAACACCACTCTCTTCAGAGTAGGTTCCATTTATCATCACACGCTGTCTTCTATCCATCAACCAGTTTGTAATACAGGCCACTACCTTGGCGCTCACTCCCAAGCTTCCTATTTTATTCACAAGCCTCCTATGCAGGACCATATCAAAAGCTCTGCTGAAATCCAAGTAGATCACATCGAGCGCTCTTCCTCAATCCAATTCCTTAGTCACTCAGTCAAAAAAGTCAATCAGATTTATCTGACAGGACCTTCCTCTGGTGAATCCATGCTTCCTCTTCTGACTATAGATAGTTCACTATTCTTTCCTTCAGCAGCGTCTCCATTACTTTTCCCACCACTGAGGTGAGGCTAACCAGCCTGTAGTTTCCAGCCTCCTCTCTGCTCCCACTCTTGTGAAGCGGGACCACCGCCGCTCTTCTCCAGTCACTCGGCACCACTCCCGTTTCCAGGGATCTATTGAACAGGTCCTGCAGGGGACCCGCCAGCACCTCTCTGAGCTCCCTCAGTATCCTGGGATGGACCTCATCCGGCCCCATGGCTTTGTCCACTTTCAGATTTCCCAGCTCTTCCCAGACATTCTCTTCTGGAAACGGAGTTTTGTCTTCTCCATCCTCTTCCATTTTCTTGTTAACTAGGGACGGTCCTTCTCCAGGGTCTTCTTTACTGAACACTCACCCCAGCGATATCAAATGTGTCCCAGAGTTCGAGAAGCCAATGGAACTGAACTTATGTGTACAATCTGAGCGGGTGTCTGAGAGAATGGGAGTTAAATGACTTCTACAAGGTCATACAGACTGTTGGTAGGAGAGTGGGATACGAACGCTGGTTTCCAGCTGCACCTTCTCTAGGTATAATATTTGCACTGCTGCCTTTTTCATGGGTGGAAGTTTAGCTGTTTGAGCCTTAGGAAGTGGTGTGCCACTGCGTCTGAGTGTGCTCCTTTTTCAGGTTCTCGTGTTTTGTCAGTGGAAAGCGTTTGTGTTCCTGCTGCTGCTGATTATTCTTTTTTGTTTGCTGAGCGGTAACGGGAAACATCTCCTGCCCACTTGTTCTTTTCATTCTGTACATCCGTAGTCCTGAGTCAATTCCCCCCATCCCGAGGTCAGAAAGTAGGCTGTGGTGAGGAGCAGTTTGGGAGGTGTGGGCAAATATTTAAAACATTATCCTCTGGTGGAAAATGTTAATCTCAGGAGCCTGAGTAGCAGCAGCAGAGAGGCAGTAATGAGCTCATAATTAGGCCACTGGAGCCATCCCGGCTCTGGGCCAAGCAATGCATTAGTGCTAGAGTTTCAGGCCGGCTCCCTTTCTCCAGGATAGGCTGATCCAGTCCTGGTTTTACCCCGTGCATGAATGGACCTCCTTCTTTTAAGGCAGCCAAAGGCTGCCCAGGCCACATCAGCTCCTGCCTTTGTGTTTAAAGAAACTTCATTTTTCTTTGTTTAGACTTTTAATTTTCAGTTCAGTTCATGTTGAAGAATCAGCCCTGTTGTATATTTTGCATGACGTTTCATTTCATTTGACATTTCATTTGATTTTACAATGATCAGTGAGCAGGGGGGGGGAAGAAGGGGGTGAACACAGGGCAGTTGAAAGGGATGTGCAAGATGGGTGCCTGCCTGGAGTGCCAGGCTCAGGGGAGGGGGACGGGTACCAGCGTGTGCCATCCTCCAGCCTTCAAATCCGCAGCGCCACGACCGACTCAGTGCAGAGGCGCCAGAGCTCGTCTCCCCTGTGGTGCACAAAACTGGAGGTGTCGTGGCACTGCTGGAGGATGGCACACGCTGGTACCCGTTCCCCCCTCCCGAGCCTGGCACCCCAGGCAGGCACCAGTCTTGCACATCCCTTTCAACTGCCCAGTGTTCACTCCCTTCTCCCCCTGTTCACTGATCATCATATTTTTAATTGAATGTTTGGACCACTCTACCTTTTCATTTATTACTTGGCATACATTTTTATTTTTTTTTTATTAAATCCTCTGCTCATAGCTTCCTCATCCCGACAGCCTGCCGAGGTTGTCTGAGTTTGCCCTGGCACGATTCTGCGCCGTGTTCAGATAGAACCTTTATTCGCTTGCGCTGCTCCCCGTGCTCTCCTTTCTCCTCGCTTCTCACTCAGATAATCCGTCTGCCAGATTCCTAGCTTGCCCCGAGAGTCCCAGGGGCCTGCGCTGGAGCATTCTGCATGGCGCTGTCAGCACAGAGGAATTTCTAGCACAGCTCACAGGCCCCTTCACTCTCCTGCCCTTCTCTGGAGGGTGGAATCTGTATGCCACAGTTTTTGTTTTATGCCAGATTCAAGTGCCTTTTCTCTTCTATTGAAAAACCTCTTATTGCAGTTCCAGCTTTATTTCTCCTCTCATTTGTTTTTTTTTTTCAGGGGTCCCTGGCATATGGGGCACGGGGTTTCCTTGCCAGCCTCCCCCTGGCTCTTGCAAAGATGGTCATCTATAAAACCCAGGAGGCAGCATTTGGCTGGGGAGTCACCCTCGGACTGTGCAGGCTTCTCTCAAGGTGTAGGGGTCCTCCTGCCTTTGAGCAGCAGTGCCTACTGGCTGAGTGGGTGCCTTCACCGGCCCAGGCCACATCGACTCCTGCCTTTGTGTCTGCTCATCTCCTGCCTCTCTGGATTTTGCTCTGCGTTTGAATATTCCTCCCCATGCATGGTTTTTCTATGTGATTTGCAGGGCGTGTCATATCAGTTCAGTTCATAAGATCAATATTGTAATTCCAATATATACTAGAACACTCAGACTTAACCCATCATATCAAACAGTCCATCCGTTGTAACTGGCATGTTCTAAGCCCGCATTTGATTTTCCAAACACCACCCACGTTTGCTTATAGTCGAGGGACTAATATTATAAACAACACGTGGTACGAGCAGCACAACCCACTGAATACTCTTATGATCTTCCTGGACAAACCACATGTGGCAATTGTAGTTTTTGCGCCCAAGCCATCACCAGGATAGAGTGGTATGACCCCAACAGCCATGTCAAAATTGTCTGCAAACAAACTGTGGATTGTAATTCAGAATTTGTCGTGTGTGGCCTAATATGCCCATGTTCCAAGATCTACATTGGTCGCACCAAGCGGAAAATTTGTGTTCGCTTAGTTGAACACAGAAGCAGAGTCAAAAACTCAGACCAAAAAGCTCTCATCGTACAACACTGCATAACACATCAGCACACATTTGAACAACTCAAATGGCTTATCGTTGAACAAGTGCTCCATCTTAGCGGGGTGGTGATAGACAATCTATACTCAATCTTAAAGAAAACCAGTGGATTTATCATCTCCAGTCAGTAGAAACCACAGGCCTGAACGAAAAAGTTGAATGGTTCTCTTTAATTTAATCCTACCAGGGCTTCATCTACATTGGAGTTTGCCTTATTTTTCACAGCATTACCATTTTTCATGTTCAACTTAGATTTTTATGCAGTGTCAGCAACTGCATAACTGTCTCTTTCATAAATATGTAGATTATGCGCTCGATTTGCCACTTGGGGCCATTCAGAAGATCCATTATGGCACTTATTATATACATGCCCCCATTTGGACACTCCATCATTGAAGAAACAGTTGGAAGATAATGCAAACATTCAAGATGGTGCCCAATGATGCAAATGCCCACACTTGGACATCTTATAGCCCCAAGGAGCCATCTGATGGAAGCACACACAACTAAAATGGCGCCCGATAATGTATGTGCCCTTATTTGGACCATCCACAGTTTTTCAACATGGCCCGATGACAATGTGAAAAAACCAAAATGGCGCCCGATGACATATATGCCTTTATTTGGACCATTTACAGCCTTCTAACATAGCTCATCGACAATGTGAATAAACTAAGATGGCACCCGATGACATATATGCCCTTCTTTGGACCATCCACGGCCTTCTAACATGGCCCAATGTGAATAAACCAAGATGGTGATTGGATGATGTAAGTACCCATATATGAGCACTTCCGATCAATTGGTCCGAGAATTTGGCGGGCCTTGGAGCTTTAAATGTCAGCATCCTCTCTGTATCGCTGTTGCTGACAGACTGTTCATGGCGGGGCAGCAGATAGCTCATCAGCATCGCACAAGTGAGTGCCCATACGTTTCAGGTAATGCAATGACATGCTTTTACCGATATGGCTGATCTTTTTCATTATGTGCACCTGTTTATTGCAGCGTAATTTTGAAACGCTTCGTCTCAGCGAGATAAGAACCTCTCATGAATGTAAGTTTCCTCCAACATTGGCGCCACCAATGGGTCACTCTTTATACACTTTTTGTTTTAAATTTACAGTCCTTGTACCGGCAAGAATAACATCCGACTCCCTGAAGAAGGAGGTTTCTCCGAAACACCGCGTGTCTGACATTGTCTGATTCCTTCACCCAGCCGGTTTTCCATTTGGTGCACGGACTTTACTTGTGGGCTACTACCAGCAAAAATAGGACTGGAGGGTTCGCAACACATCTCACAAGATAAGTGTATCTCTGTTTAGCTCTGCTGCTGAAAGCTTTTTGAGCTGTAGCCTTCAGGGCACGTCGTATGAGGTCACTTTGAGTAACAATATATAATCCCTGACCCACTATATATATATATATATATATATATATATATATATATATACACACACAGGATCTTTACTTTTGTATTTTATAAAACATGCATTTATCATATACGTATGTTATAAATACGACTGTAGATTTTCTCTTGGCCATATCCATGCATTTGTTTGAAAGTTATCCTAACAAGTTTCTTTCTGCTACCAAGTTTACATCCTCTGCTATGAGGATCCTCCTTCTCTTCCTGCTCCTCCTTTCCCAAATGCTTAGTTTTCTCATCTCACTGTGCCTTCTTTCATACTAAACTACCATGGCTTCTGATAAGCTAGCAGCTATATTACTAAAGATACCAATATTGCTAATTAGCTAATTCATAATCTAAAGCTAATTAGTGCAGAGAACATATCATCTAAAATTGGAAGATCATCAGGGTCTCTTCATCAGAGAAATATCACCCTGACGGGGGGCCAACTTAGAAGCGAGACAAATTGTTTATGTTTACTGAAGGTTGGTTTTCAGCATTCAGCTTGTTCAGGCTGCAACTCTTCTCTCTATTTCACAGTTTTAATTCCGTTTAACCCTCTCCCTCCTTCAGGCTACAACGCGGTCCCTCCAAGGATTTGTCAGGAAGCATTTATCACCCTTTTTACTCCTGCTGATTATTCCTCTCCCTGTGTAGCCTAGGAGTCCTCCAGCAGTTTCCACTGCCTTGTTGTAGGAATTAGCGACCTTGGGCTCGATATTCAAAAAAATGTGGAAAAGTAAATTAGCCAGATAAAAGTTATCTGGCTAATTTACAAGGGATGAATCAGCAGCACTGCTATCTCTGAAAAAAATCACTAGTTATCTGGATGAGTTTTATCCGGCTAACTTTAAACCTGCTATTGAGCAGGTCTTGAAAGAGTAGATGTGACTTGGTTATTTACACTTTCGAATAATAGAAGGACTAGGGGGCATTCCATGAAGTTAGCAAGTAGCACATTTAAGACTAATCAGAGAAACTTCTTTTTCACTCAATGCACAGTAAAGCTCTGGAATTTGTTGCCAGAGGATGTGGTTAGTGCAGTTAGTGTAGCTGGGTTCAAAAAAGGTTTGGATAAGTTCTTGGAGGAGAAGTCCATTAACGGCTATTAATCAAGTTTACTTAGGGAATAGCCACTGCTATTAATTGCATCAGTGGCATGGGATCTTCTTAGTGTTTGGGCACTTGCCAGGTTCTTGTGGCCTGGTTTGGCTTCTGTTGGAAACAGGATGCTGGGCTTGATGGACCCTTGGTCTGACCCACCATGGCAATTTCTTATGTTCTTATGTTCTTAATTTATTTGGTTAAATTAATCAGATAAATCCGAGTATCAGCACTTATTTGGCTAAGTTAATCAGATAAGTAACTCCTCCCCAGAATTCCCATTTCTCACCATTTAGCCAGATAAGTGCTTATCTATTTAAGTATTTATCCAGCTAAGTGCCGACTGCTGAATGGAACTGAATATTCAGCCTCTGCCATGTATCTGGTAAGTGGCACTGAATATTGCCCTCCCTGACATTATCAGATATGATCATCCCAAGATCCCTGTTTTATTTGGTGTGTACCAGTATCTGATCCCCCACCTTACGCTGTCCTCTTGGATTTCTGTCCCCCATGTGGACGACTACATTCACATTAAATCTTAGTCGCCAAACTCTTGCCCATGCCTCACTCGTTTTTTCCACTCCATCTGGAATGCCCACCTTTCTGCAGATTTTAGTATCATCTGCAGCAAGACGAGCTTTTCCTATTAATCCTCTGAAAATATTGAACAGAACTGGACTAAGGCCTTATACCCAAGGCCCCCCACCAAGAATCCTCCCTCACCTCATCCTTGGAGTGAACATCTTTTACCCCTACCCTCTGTCGCTTATCACTGAACTTCTTTCCTCCTTTAGAAGCCCACCCTGAGACTGCTCAGTTTACTTAAGAGCCTCCTGTATGTCAAAGGCATTATCAAAATCCACATATGCTACAACCTCCAGTGCTCATCTCTGAATTAATTCTTTGGTCAAAGAAATTGATGAAAGTCCACTATCCTTTCCTTTAGTAGGGACTCCATTAATCCATCATCCACAGAAGTTAGGTTAATTGGACTGTAGACAGCTTCCTTTCTACCCGGGCTGGTGCAACCATTAGGTGAACTAGGCGGCAGAAAATGCTGCACCAGCCAGCCATAAAACGATGGCGAGGCTGAGTTGGAGTAGTATTGGGTGGCAGGGATCCCCAGATCCTGCAGTGGAAGAAGGAGAGGGAGTCAGGTAGGCAGAGCAGTGTGGCTGGTGGCAATCCTCACACCATACCAGAAGAAGTGGGAGAAGCCAGACAGACAGATGGAGAAGAGTGGCTGGCAAGGTTCTCCAGACCCCAGCAGTCAAAGATAATAAGGAGCTGCTAGCAGGAGAAGCAGTAGACGCCTCTGCTGCCAGCCTTCACTGCGCTCTTTCTTCTGTGCTGATACCACAAGCATTTTAAGGGAGCATTAGTCTCCAGCATTGTCAGTCCCGCCACTGGCATTGTCCCTGTGCTGGGGATATCCAGGGAGCTTCAGTCTCCAGCGCTGTCAGTACCTACCCTGACCCTGTGTTTGGCATATAGATAGATAGATAGCTATAGATATAGATATATAAATATGCTAGGGCAGTGAACAAGGAGTCATTTAAATCTGTGTCGTTATGGCATTCAAGAACTCAGACAACATTCAATTCTTTGTTCGCATGCGCCGTTCATGGTCAGATACAATAGACTTGGTCAATCTATGAGTATCGTCAATTACGCACTGGCTGTTCCGTAACAAGCTATTGATAAACTTATCAAAAACACAGTGTTTGCTGGTTTAGTGCCCCCTGTCTAAAAATTCCCATGATATTATCGTGATTGACAATATTGCTTTTTCCCTGAAGTCCAGCATCCATAATCTGGGTGTGCTAGTTGACCATTCTCTATCTTTTCGCCCATTTGTAAAATATAGAATCAGGGCAGGGTTTCTCAAACTTTGAGTGCTGTACGGGCTGAAGCACCTGTTAGAAAAAGACGACTTCCGAACAGTGGTACAGGCCTCCATCTTAATCTTAGTTGACTGCTGTAATTCTACTTGTTTGGGTCCTACCAGCTGCAACACTCAAACCTCTCCAACTATTCTTGAATGCCGCGGCGTGACTGATTACAGGCACGAATAGAAGGGAGCACATCACGGCAGTGCTATTTGAGTTACATTGGCTCCCAATGGTGGAGTGAATCAAATATAAGATAGCAACCATCACGTTCAATCTTATCTCTTCTGATGCCCTATTATGGCTGTATTGCCCGACCCAACAGCTTCATTCGGCACAAGAGGGCTCCTTGATGTGCCCTCACCAATTCATGCCAGGAAGGCAGACAGCACAAAGTCCTTTAAGTCTCTATGAAAAACATGGCTGTTCAAACAAGCTTTTTATTAAGTCCACAGATGGGTTTTTTTTGTCATATTTTGTCTTTGTACTATCTATGACTATGACTACTGATTTTACATAAATGATGCGATTGTGATTATGTGCATCGCCTAGGATATGGGCGAGCAATAAATCAAAATAAAAGTTAAAGATAAAGCATTCATTATTTATGAAGAGTCGCTAATCACAATCTTCAGCCCTCACAGGACAGCACCGCTTGTGTGGATATAAGCAACATCAAGACGTTTGTAGTCCTGCAGCGGACCATTGATTGCTTGAAGGACTATAATTTTGTGATCTGTCAATGATTTAGATATAAAGATTTGTTTGTTTAAAATTTTTTTTTAATAATCAATAATAAAGGCTACTTTAGGCTTTTAATATTTCTTGCGCTGTGCTGTAGCATAACAACTATTTTTTTGAAACAAAAAGTTTTTTGTATGTTAATTTCTAAATTTTCCTAATTCAATTTGCTTACGTTAAAGTCTGTACATAAGTATTCTTTTCGGTGAAGTGTGTGTGTATATATATATATAAAATGCAAGCTCTCCTTCTCCCAGCGCTGTGGATTCCAGCGACTTTGCTCCGGTTTCTAGTGCTGATCACTGGCCTGTTTCTCAGTACACCTGTACCTCAGTGTCTGCCCTTCTCCCCTGTTCTAGCTGCTCTCCCAGGGAACAGAATCCACTGTCAGCAAAACCTAGGACAAGGCTTCACCTTGGAGAGGGGAGGGAGAGCGAGGAGCTGAAGATTCCCTGTAGCATGTGGTCAAGACAATGCATAACAGATGGGTTAAGGGGATGGAGCTCTTACTTAAAACCATGAACGTAATAGAAGGGCTACACGGATCATGCGATTGTTATTTTGGAAGTGTGCACAGCATTATAAAAGTCAGCACAGTCTGCTCATGTTTTCTAAAGACTATACAGTCCCTTTGTGCATCTATAGATGCTGTAAAGTTTTATCCCCGCACCCCTCATCTCCTTCCTTGCCCTTCCTATTTCCCATTTGGTGCTTACCCCAAGGGGATAGGAAGATCCATGATTAAATTGTGCCAGTCCTGGTGCAGCCTCCTGTTGTCCTATCTCTCTCCCCCCCTCCCCCCACTCCCCGGATTGGAAATCAGCGAGGTTGCATCTTTACCACCAGGGATGCAAGCCTAGACCCATCCCTGGTAGTAAAATTGGGCTGCCTTGACAGGGGCGCCATCTTGGACTGAGTTCTCCCCGTGAAACCGGAAGTGTGTGTGTGTGTGCGTTTATTAACACACAGTGAAACTTGTGTGCTCATCCAGGTCCCCACAGGTCGAGCACTTTAGAAGCTCCACCGATGCATCCATGCAGCTTCTAAAATGCTTACAGTAAATCTGCGCAGCCCCACAGCCGCACGTGTATGGACCCTCTCGGAGTTGTCTGAAAGTTAAGTCTCGTTGAAAGTAAACCTGAGAAGCCCTGGGTTCACTACAGGAAACATTTGCCGGATCCTAGCCAGAAAGTAGTCCCCAACCTGCTTCATTCAGGAGGCCATTTTCAGGCTGCTGAGCCTGGGATAAAGACCCCGGTGCTTTTCACCCGCAGACCTTGTCATCTAATTTCAAAGGCAAACTGCGCACCGACTTTCCCCTTTAAAAAAAACTGTGGCGGTACAAAGGACCCGCAAACTTCTGGGCCTGTTTTTAGCACAGGCCCAACTCAGCCAGGAAATCCTGTGTAGGGATCTGAAACTTCAAACTACACACGTTGTTTTTCAGATCCTCCCATAAAAACCTGTCCTGGGGATGCCTTCCCCATCCTCACATGTACTTTTAGGCAGATTGAGGGAGGGCGATGCTCAGACAGGGCTGATTTACCCTGGGTGAGGGGCTCTGGAAATGACCAAGCCAGGCTTCTGCAGGGTAGGCTGGGACGAGGTGAGCTGCACTATAAATATATTCCCCGCAGTACGCCAGGGGACAGGCAGAGCTCTATTCATAGCCCCTAGATGCTGAAAAAGCATCTGACGGAGCTGAATGGAGAGATCTGTTTACCTTCCCAGGAAACCTTATTCTGAGCTACAACTTTGTGAGCTGGGTTAGGACCCACTGTCAGCTGAAAGCCACCGCGAGGAATTTCACCTTTTCATAGGCACTCGCCAGGGGTGTCCTTGGTCACCCCTATTTGCATTCACAATAAAATGTTGCACAAAGTACATAACAATGAAACGTTAAAACCCAGGGCAATGGGTGGAATTGATCGCCAATAATTCTAAGTGCACCGATGATTGTGCGAGAAACTTCAGCCTCTCCCCCCTTCCCCCTAGCATTCACTAAATGGGAATCAGGCTTCTGAAATGGTGCAGTCTTCAGCCGGTGCAGGTAAAAAAATGAAGAATTAGCTAACTGCCTTTGGACACGCCGATTTTCAACGTGGATTTCTCTTAGAAATAGTAACTGAGAAACTGGCATCCTTGGGGGGGTCCCAATCCATCGTATCTGAAAGCCAGATCTGTTTTGCAGTCTAGGCACTTAGCCCGGAAAGTTAATAATGAATTGGAAAGCTGGAGCACACGTTCAACCAGTCGGTTAGGTAGGACAGCAGCTATTAAAACGCCAATATTAATTAACACAATTTGTTTAGCTATTTTTATTATTACCGATTCATCTTTCTCCAGATATTTTCCTAAAATGAATTAAGTCAATATATCTGGGATGAGCAGAAGGCTAAGACAAGCGAGAAAGATTGGTAACGCTGTAGGGGATGGAGGCCTGGGGTGCGCTGATCAGCTTTATCATAAAGCAGCTATGCTTAAGGCTGGTAGATTCCATTATGATTATTCTGAACATGTGCTCTAGGTCCCGATGAAGTGATAGCTTCTTCCTCCTCGATCATTCTTTGATTCCTTGGGAAATTCTGGTTAGACTGAGAGGGCCACTCCTTTATCAAACCTGTTAAACTCATGGAGAGCAGTAAGGACCACTCTAAACAGGAAATGACTTTATTTTCTCTTTCATGACGCTGAGCATTATCTCCCATCCTCTCCAGCTGAGCTTACGGGCTGGAGTAACAAACCGAAAGGTCCAGGTTGGGTGGTGCTGCGGAGGCAACGCTTACAGCCTCTGAGGGAAGGAAGCCTCAGCCACCACTCCACCGTGGCACCTGTAGCAGGGTGGCAGGTGCATGTTCTCCTGATTGTGGAGGAAGCAGTGGTTTGTGGCCCCTGGCTGTGGATTATTGCTGTGACGGCTGGGTTGGGCTGGGTTGAGTTGGGTGGAGAACAGAAAATAGGGCAAAGCCCCAGGAACTTGCAAATGAAAGTTCTTTTGTCATAATCCAATGGAGGCTGGTTCCAGTGGAGCTGAAAGCCCAAAGGAGCAGAAGGGACCCGCCAGACTCAAATACATAAGTGAAAAGGTCAAGGGGTCATGTGTATATCCCAACTCTTTTGAAGTAAGGAATTTTTTTTTTAACTATTCAACAATTAAAAGTTAATGTTGGATATGGAATCCTGGGAGATTCAAGATGGCGTCGGCATGGATGGCATGAGATTTTCTTCTGCATTTGTTTGCCAGTATATTGCCTATAATGCCCCATACTGGCCGAAAAAGGTGAGCTAGGGAGAAGACTTATCCTGGGGTCCCTCTCGAGCCACTTCATCTCAGCCTTATGGATGCCCACATCATTCGAAGGGGTACAGCATCGCGAATAGAGTCTCTGGAGGCTGGAGCGGTGGAGGAAGAGCAAGCTTCCCCCCTGACTCGTTTATTTCTCTGTCCTCAATAATGAGGAATCCTCGGCCAACCCTGCTGCGCTTTGGAACCCAGATGAGAGCCTGGATCAGTCATAGGCTGATAATGCCAGCAACCCAATTGTCTGACTCTCTGACGGGGGGAGAGAGTGCGGACGCTGAGCAAGTTTCTCTCGGTGAGTTGACCAGACTTGCAGCCTTGGGAGAGCAACGTTTGGATGAAGGAAGAAGGTATTTTAATTTCGACTCCAGCTTCTGTGTCTACGCTTGCATTTCAGCAAGTCTCCTTGGTAAGACCAACACAGATAACTTTGGACTCTATCTGGGAAGCTATTGAAGGTCTCGGCAATTCCCTCACTAATCAGTTAAACTCTTTATTTTAAAAATCTAAGGATAACGATAACCGCTTACAGATAGTGGAAACTTCTGCTAAGATTATGTCTCAACAGATTAATGAAATTAAATTGGTCTTGGGCTCTGTTAAACCTTTTCAGGAATTGCTTGCAAAAGATAATAATCTGATAATGAATAAATAGAGAATTTGGAAAATACAATACGGGGAAGAAATCTCCGTTTTGTCAATTTTCCCAAAGTGCCATCTACTCTACCCAAAGATATGTTTAATGGAAATTTTGAAGATACTGGAGCAAGCTGTTCCTCCATTATCTAAAGCATTTTATCTCCTTCCTTTCAAGAAAGGGAATGTAGAACAACTTGGCTCTCAACCTATGGTATCCTTGGAGCGCTCCGAACCTGTAAATTTGAATATCTCTGAGATCTTAGAGAGTTCTGATTCAGCCCAAGCACAATCGGCAACAATGGTTGTAACATTTGTGTTGGAACCGGACAGAGTTTGGATATTGAAATTGCTTTTCAAACATCGGTCCCAGTCTTTTTTGCATTTCCAAGTTAGAGTCTTTCCGGATGTTTCCAAGCAGACCCAGAAGGAGAGGAAACAATTTTGGTCACTAAGGCCAAGAGTGTTACAGACTGGTGCATTCTTCTTATTAAAATTTCCCTGTAAGTGTTATAAAGAGGTTAGGGCTGTTCAGCTTGGAGAAGAGACGGCCGAGGGGGGATATGATAAAGGTCTTTAAAATAATGAGAGGTCTTGAATGAGTGGATGTGAATTGGTTATTTACACTTTTGGAGAAGGACTAGGGGGCACTCCATGAAGTTAGCAAGTAGCACATTTAAGACTAATCGGAGACAATTCTTTTTCACTCAATGCACAATTAAGCTCTGGAATTTGTTGCCAGAGGATGTGGTTAGTGCAGTTAGTGTAGCTGGGTTCAAAAAAGGTTTGGATAAGTTCTTGGAGAAGTCTATTAATGGCTATTAATCAAGTTTACTTAGGGAATAGCCACTGCTATTAATTGCATCAGTGGCGTGGGATCTTAGTGTTTGAGTTCTTGCTAGGTTCTTGTGGCCTGGATTGGCCACTGCTGGAAACAGGATGCTGGACTTGATGGACCCTTGGTCTGAGCTAGCATGGCAATTTCTTATGTTCTTATATTCATCCTTCTCCTTCATAAACATACTATAGCCCAGTATGGCCCTATCCCATTCATGAGATTCATTGACCCACATTTCTGTAATAGTTTAGTTTAGTTTAATAAAAATTTACTGATCACCTAGATAACAGCAATATCTAAGTCTGCCTCTGCCAAGAGAGCTTAGCAATCAGGAACTTCATTATCTAGATTAAGAGCATTCGTGCTCATAGCTTTCCAGCTGTTTCTCCTTGGTTTGCTGATCCTCCTGGTCTCCTCTTGCTGAAGAGGACACTATTGAGCTGCTTGATTTTATTTTCCCCACTGTACTCATGAGGCTGTTGGGGATGACATCCCAAATCCATTGGCCTCCGCAGTTTAAATGCCTGTCAACAGAGGCTCGGAATGTCTCACTCGGGATCCTTTCTCCTGCCACAGAAAAATGTAAAGCCATCTTTGGCCTTGAGAGCCTTTTACTGTTTCATACACGGCCCCAGCTCCCCAATGTATCTAAAGCTGCCTTCTTCACACCAGGCTTACAGCAGCGGATTGAAATCATCTGTACAGCAGAGCCTTCCCTCTCCTTTTCCAAGAAAAAGGTTAATGGTCTCTCTCACGTGAGTCCTGGCCTGGCACTGGACTCTGGTCGTCCGCATGGCCAGCGAGCCATTATTTATTTATTTTAAAATACCGTGAATGAGCCACCCACACCAGCCCTGTATCTATCCGTATTGTTAGTGCCGGTGTTCAACAGACGCATGTATTAAAAAAAATTGACCCAATAGATGTTATCATCCCAGTAAAATATTCTGAGTTATTCCATTTACTAGAGTGATAACGTCCATTGTGGATATAATATCAGTGCCTTCTTGTATTGTTTTTCATAAGATTGCAAATTCTGCTGAGATTTGAAATTTATTGCAGAATTTGCTAAAATGATATTTGCTATAACTGCTTAACTTTACACATTAAAGCTCTTAATAATGCAAATTATCTGTAACTAGCTAGAGATATAAAGAACCAAGGCGTGAAGAAGAGGAGAAGGACAGAGTGAAGAACTTCAACCCAAGGTCCAGGAGTGTGTACTGCACCTATGAAATGTCCTGGCTCCAGATAAGGCGAGCATCTTTGCTTTGAACATGTAAGTGTTTCACTTAAACATCAGAACACATTTTCAAAGGCAGGCAGCTGTGTGCATACATGGGATAGCAGAAAACAGGGCAGGTGCTCAGCTGATATGACGACTCCAAACCCGTCTGAATACGAGATTGGAATCTGAAATGCAGTCTTGTTAGGGGTTCAAGACCTGGTGCAGTGACTTATGGCCAAAATAGATATAGGGAGAGCCACTGACCAGCAGAAAACATCCAAACTTAGCTGATGAAATGGCACTGAGCTTCGGCCTAATAATGTATTGAAAGTGAGCTGAGTGGGTCCAATCACAAGGCTGCTCTCCTGAACCTGCGCCATCAAACCCTGCTTACATTTCGGTTTTGAGCATCCTTTTGGCGTTTTAATCATCTACCCGCGCCTTTTACACATCTCTATGTATAATTTGCACGTCCAAGGAATGAACAAGTGTTTGAAAATGCGGGCATTCCCCACTCCTGCACTGTCTGCATCCTGCCCCCCATGCTCCCCTCTCCTGTACAATCTATCCCTGCCCTCCCTCTTCCTCTGTAATCCTTCTCCCTGCCTATCAGCTCCCCCGTGTTCCCCCTCTCGAGCACCTTCTGCCCCCTGCACGCACCCTGCATGCATTCTCTGCCCCTCTTTCATCGCCCCCTCCCTGTATATTACCCTTTCCAGGCTCTCTTGCCCTGCATTCCTCCTCTGTGCAGTCTGCTCTCCCCCCCCCCCTCCCTCTTATTTTTTGGCACCGTTGTTCCCTCTGAGCCCTCTCCCTGCACCGCCTTCTACCCCCATGGCAATAATCCGTGAAGTGCGGCCCGGAAACGGACGTTAGCATCATCATCATCCTAAGCCGAGACGCTCGCTGGAAGGGAGCCCATTCCCCCGTATGATCCAGAAAAAGGCTTCCAGAAGAGGGGGACCCTAGGGAAGTGAAGCACAGAAATCATTGCTAATCCAGAAACAGGGCAAACAAAGGGAAAGCCAAGACCAGTTCATGGCTCAGAAGTTAAAAATAAAGCCAAAGGGAATATTTTATTATTAACGGTTCCAGTTACTGCAGATTAAAGTGCACACGTTCTCGTCTGACTTGAGCAATCCTGAGAGAGGGGGGGAGGGGGGTTTCCACAGAAGGAAAATGGGGCGAGGGAATACAATGGTATAAAATGGGAGCGCTCGTAAAAACAAACAAACAAATAAATAAATAAACAGTGCCCCTATAAGAGCCACTCTCGTAAGCAGGGTGTCTCCCTAGCATTATGGCGCGTGCCCCTATTGAAGAGGGTCCTGTAAACAGAGGGTGCGTCTCCTGTCCAGGGCTCTAGAGTCAGTGGGAGTCCCCGTTAAAGAGCTTTCATAATCTACCCCTATTATAATCCTACTGTAACAAAAGGTCCATGGAATAATGACGCGCCCTTATCCGTGATTGCGCTGTTCACGTGTCACAGGTATGTCAAGAAACAGTTCTGTCAGAATCGGCGTAAATAAAAAATACTCAGAGTACCGGCTTACAGAAAGTGCCTGAAACAAGAGTTCTTACTATTTATATATATATATATATATATTTATATTTATATGCATTTCATTTTGTTTCTTTTTAGAAAATATTTGCATTTAATTTGTTTCCATTTAAAACTTTGCTTTGATCCCGCAGAGAAAGGGCAGGATGCTCCTGTCCCCCATCCCCCCGGGGTCCATCCCAGCACCGGCTCTGAGAAGCCACACCCTGACCCCAACCAAATCTACGGGCCCTGGCCTCTAGGCTCCGCCCCACCGCCATCCAATTAGTGTCCGGTGGGCAAGGCAGGAGCGGTCGCCGATCGTTAGAAAAAGGTCAAAGGTCCCGGGGCCGCAGGAGGAGGAGCCAGACATGAAGTAGCACTGCTAGATAGAGGCACCCGGGGCCCCGGCCCCGGGGGGCCCCGGCATTATTAGCATTGAGGGGACAGTCCAGCCCGATACAGTTCTCCCTCAGGCGCCCGTCCTCACTGCCGTAACCGGCCCAGTAATCCTCCTCCTCTGTTGGGGAGTCATACTTGGGGCTGTAAATGTCATTGGACTGTAAATCCTTATAAAAGGAGGAGGGCTTGGGCTCCCCAGTGCCAGTTCTGCCATCCGCCAACCCGTACAGATTGTTCAAGGAGCCGTTGCCGCTTGCCTTGCCAACCTCGTTGCCGTTGCCTGGCCCTATTGGCTTCCATCTGGTTTTGGTGCTGAAGGTGCTGGTTCGAACCTGGTTGGGGTTACCCAAGGGGCAGGAGAGAAAGTCGGACTCCGGCAGAAAGCGCAGATCCATGCCCTTGCGGTCAGCGGGCGCCACACAGGAGACCTCGGAGCTGGAGACCCGGAACTGCTGGAACCAGCTCCAGAGGGAGCGCGCCCGGCAGTCGCAGGCCCAGGGGTTGTTGTTGAGGCGCAGGAACTCCAGGGACGGGAGGTCGGACATGGTGTCCCCGGACAGCGCCGGCAGGGAGTTGTTGAAAAGGTAGAGGATGGTGACCTTGTAGAGGTCGCGGAAGGCCCAGCGGTGGATCAGGTGGATGCGGTTCATGTGGAGCAGGAGGCGGTCGAGCCTGGTGAGACCCCGGAACACGTTCTCGGAGAGGACCCGGATCCGGTTGCCGTGCAGGAAGAGGTGGGTGAGGTTTGAGAGATCCACAAAGAGGTCGTCCTGTGAGAAAGAGAGAGAGAGAGAGAGCCATGAGGAAAGAGGAAGGCAAAGATGAGGTAAGAGAGCAATGGATTAAAAGAAAATGAATAAGCGAGAGACAGAGAGTAATAGGCGAGCAAATTGTGTGAGAGAGAACATTAGAAATGGAGGGCAGAGAGAAAGTGCAGAAGAAAAGTGAGAGAGTGCATAGGCCAAACACACAAGGAGATTGTGCGAGACAAAGTCAAACAGAGAATAAGGAAGGTGGAGGCAGTTAAATCCCTCCTGCCCTCAGCTCTTACATTATTATAGGCTGGGGAGGGTGACGAGAGGATGGGGCTACGGATGGAAGTGGCTGGTCTGAAGCAGCCAGGGCCTTCTTCCATCTTTCATTATCTGCTCTTAACTGCTCAGCCTGAGCTGGATTTTGTGGGATTGAAGTGAGTGTCTGGTAAGAAGCTAAAAGCCACACAATCTGTCCACAAGCAATTAAAGGAGAGAATGATTAGTTAGGGAAGGAGAAGAAAGCTTCTCGAGTCTCAGGACTAGAAGAACGGGGGGGGGGGTTTCTGTGGGGCAGGACCGAGATGTTCTGGAGATTTTAACTAGATTATGGGCCAAAAAACCCCTCTTGGTCTAAGGTCACAATTTCTAACCACTGCCTGTTATCAGTAAGAGCCAGGACATTCGGTGCAGAGATAGCGGTCGCCTATTACCTGCAGGTAGAGGAGGTAGTTGTCCTGCAGGTAGAGGTACTGGAGGCTGAAGAGGTTTTGGAAGAGGGCACTGGGCAGGCTGCTGAGCTGGCAGCGGTACAGGTGCAAGGACTGGAGCCTCGCCAGGCCGCGGAAGGTCTCGGGGTCCAGGGTGCGCAGGTGGCGATTGTCGCCCAGGTCCAGCTCCTCCAGGCCGCGCAGCTCGCGGAAGGCGCCGGGCTGGATGGAGGAGATGTTGTTGGAGTAGAGCCAGAGCATGACAATGTGGGGGCTGAAGGTGCCCGCCCGCAGGTCCCGGATGAGGTTGTTCTGCAAGAAGATGCGCTGCGCGTTGACGGGGATCCCCAGCGGCACCCGGGAGAAGTTGTGGGACTGGCAGCTGACGGTGGGCGGGGAGAAGTAGCAGGTGCAGAGGCTGGGGCAGCTGGCAGCCCCCTGTTGGCAGGAGAGCAGCAGGAGCAGCAGCAGGAGCCGGACGGCGTCTCGCGTGGAGCCTAAAGGAGGGGGAAAAAAAAAAACGAGAGGAAGAGATGGTGAGAAGCATCGTGAGAAGAGAGCCAGCCGCACCCGCCAGGCACCTTGGTTGCCTAAGAGCATCTCCTACTCCGGGCTCTCAGGGTTCGATACTGCGGCGCTTCACAATGATCTGGTCCCGGCTTCCCTGACTCGGAGCCGTCGGGGAAGCGCGGCCGTAACCCTGGCACCGTTTTTACGGTGCACGACCGATCCAGACCCTTGGGATCGGCGGCAGAGGTGCTCCGACTACAGCAGCAAGTCCGTCCCGGTGAATTGTACATCAAGCCATAAAATGGTCCCGGGGGGGGGGAAAATGTCACAGTCCTGAAAAGTAGGGGCAACATTTTGGAATGTTAAAAAAAATGTTTAAAAAAGCAATAGGCCGGTAAAATCAGCAGGGTTGCTCAAACATTTTGGGATAGGACCTGATTTTATTATCCTGAGGGTATGGATTTGTAGTTCTGATTTTCCTTAAAAAACAAACAACCCAGGAGTAAAACCAGGACTGGATTAGCCTGTCCCGAAAAAAGAATGGAGGCCGCTGACAACCCTTAAAATTACCTGCGCCCACCCAGTCTTCTCGCCAGCAGCAGAAGTGAGGATGTCAGCTTGTCTGCTGCCCTGCAGGAGCGCAAGGGCCGAGTGCAATCACCTGGCTCAGAGCAGGGCTATCCTTGGGGTGAGGGGGCAAATACCTCAGGCCCCACGCTCTGGGGAACCCCCTATCACCATGTTAAGCCTGTAAGTCTGCCCCTGGACCCGGGATTCAAATCAAAAGCTAAGGCTGGTGCCACACTCCCTTCCCCCTGAGGCAGCCTAGGCAGGGCCGAAGGGCTCCGATCATGGTGTTTCCCATAGCTCTCGGGAGTCACCAAGGTGAGAGGCGGCACCGGCCCCATTAACAGCCCAGCCAGCAAGAGAGTGCGGCCGGCAGGGTTTTTTTCTTCTGTCCCCCTCCTGCAGCAGGAGCGCACAGAGGCATCCGACTGCCAGGTCTGCGTCCCTGCTAGAGGAGGGGAGAGAGAGAGAGAGGGGATCCTGGGAGGCTAGAGAGACAGTGGGGACTACGGAGGGGGAATATAAGAATTGGGAAGGGTGAAGGGTGGGGATTGAGGAATGAAGATGGGAGGCAGAGCTGTCTCAGGGTTTGATGGGACTGAATCCGTGCAATTGCTCTCAACATCATTTCCAATGGGTCAGGTGATATCACAGACCTCAGTATGGAGAGGTCCATCTCAGTGGGAGGGAAGGCGGTGCCCACACTGCCCTAGGATCAACCCTGGTGCACAGAGTTTCCAGCAAGGCTGATCCAGCCCTTGTATAACCCAACTCTGCATTCTTGTAAATTCTGATTTCCTTTCCAAATCTGACCTGGTAACCCCCACTAAGCAAGTGGGTTGTCAGGACATCAATGGTGAATATGCATGAGATCAATTTGCATATACTGAGTCTCCAATGCATACAAATTGATCTCATGCATATTCACTGTGGATATCCTGAAAACCCAGTTGACTGTGAGGTCAATAGAGCAGATTTGGGAACCACTGCCTTGGGAAAAGCAGTACCACATCCCGAGTGTACTAAAACCAGGACCGGATCAGCTTGCCGATCCCTCAGGCTGTTCCTGCTGCTGGGAATAGACCGGGTCTACTCGGGAACACAATTCTCAGGCTCCTGCGACTGGACCCTGGGACTTCCTGCTGCCGGTGCAGGAAGGACGGCTCTTTTAAGGTCTGAAAAGGAGCTGCATCTTTTAAAATAAACATATAAAGCTAGCACAGGATTTCTAGCAGGAGGAAAATCACAGAACATATTAGAAGTCAACTCGAGTAGATGTCCAACAGCTCCCAGCAGCACGAGTGTCAGGAAATCCCTGACAAAAGCAGAAATTATGCAAAAAAGAAATAATAATTAAACCGTGCTCAGGATATTGTTTCCAACATTCCCGATCTGCCATACAGCCAGGGGCATGAGGAGGTCACTGGGAGCCAGCCGCTTATAGATTAGAGTGGAGTCAGCTCTCACACCCAGTGATTTCTTTCCTCCCCAAATTTGCAATGTAAAGGTCTCTGCTTGGAGGATGCACAAAAAGCTAATCCCTGAGAAAGTCCTTGCTTTGCACCAGTAATAAGAGCTCCGGCTGCTGCCTATTTTGTACAAATCTGAAACACAAACACTCGCTAGCAGTAAGGCCCTGCGGGCTGTGTGCAGTCCTGCCCTGAAGAGAGGGAGCCTGTTCTGGCTTTATCCCCTGGCACGCATGCAGGTGCAGATCTGACCTCCCCTAACATGACCAGCGGATGAGGGGCTCTTCTGCGCCCCTCTGGCTTCTGTTTTTATGTATTATTAATAAGCATTGGCTGTTTTGCATTGAAACATGTAATAGTGTCCTGGGCACTGCTTTTTAGGGATGTGCGGTCATTTGAAACATCTCATAGCATTTTTTGAAACTAAAGAGAGAAAAAAAAAAACCTCACAAAATTTAGTAATTTTTTTTGTATCATTTTTTGTGTCACTGTTTGCAAATAGTGCACACCGGTCCCCCTGACAAATAGCGCAAGCCAGGGATTTCCGGAGAACCCCTGTTCTCTTCCACCCCCCCGGAGAAGGCTGTTCCCCCAGCAAAAGTAATATTTAAGAAACTAAAACCCTGGTCACAGGCCCCTCCCCTTTGTTAAAAAATACCCCCCAGGGAGCTGGAACCCTCACTGTCCACCCTAGCCCAACCTGCTGACTCCCCCACCCCCGACTCGCCAAATCCTGCCTGGTGGTCTAGTGGGGACGCAGGAGTGACGCCCCCCGCCCCTTCCACTCGGCGGCTGCCATTTTGAAAAATGGAGGCTGTCGTTATGTGCCCGTATCATGTGACAGGGGCTACTTTATCCCGCGAGGGCACTTTGCAAATTGCCCACTCATTTGCAATTTTGATGGGCCCAGTGTTTCTCAGACGTGGTTCCCGACGGAAAGTTTGGGATCAGGTGCATTATGGGAACTGCAACATTCGCCAGAAGATGGAATGCTGGGGGCAGCTGGGAGGCTTTTAACGTGAAGGGGAAGTGATGCGGGGATGGCTCAGGAATGCTTGAGGTGTTCGTTTTATTATTGGACTGGCATGACATAAGCAAGACGATGGTGACGAAGGTCGCGGCGCGGCTCAGACAACGCGCTCGCATTTGCCAGTGTGGGAGAGGCAGAAGGACGCACACTTCGAAGTTACAGAAAGGGAGATGCAATTGTATTTTTAGTGCAGCAGCACCTCCTACTCAGGACTAAATTTAAAGTTATCATGAGTAGGAGCTCAGCCCCTTCGTACAGTAAAGCAGAAGAACCGCACCGGCACTTTTTAGAAGGGTCCTAAGGTGCTGAATGACTTTGGAATTTAGAATGTGGCAGGGCTGTGGCTCCTCCCCCTCCTGGGTCAGACCCAGGTCCCGTCCAGCCCAGCATCCTGTCTCCGACAGTGGCCAGTACCCGACAGGTCTCATAAAGTAGATCGAATTCCTCTTACTGGCTCCCAGGGATAGCGATGGCTTTCTCTAGTCTCCCTGGCCAATAATGTGGCGTTGATGCTGTTTTCCTCCAGGAACTGGTCCAAGCCTCTTTTAAACCCCGCTATGCTAGTCGCCTTGACCACATCTTCTGCCAACAGATCCCACAGCATGACTGTGCACACAGTGAAAAAAGTTCTTTCTACCATTTGTTTAAATCTGTTGGTTGCTACCTTCATGCGTATTTTTAAAGGGTAAACTCTCTGTCCACCCCACTCATGGTTTTATAGACGTCTATCATGTCCCGCTGACTTTTTTGCCAAACTGAAGAGCCCTAACCTGTGCACCCTCTCATCGTAGGGGAGCTGTTCCAGTCCCTTTATCATTTTGGTCGTCCTCCTCTGCATCCGTCACTCACTGCCAACTGTCTGCCTCTGTTGACGGAGCGAAGGAGGAAGAGGAGCCGGACGGCTGCAGCCCTGCTGACCAGGTTCTAAGTTCCAAATGACTGCTCTCTCTTGAGATAGGAGCGGGAGCGGCTCCTCACCCATACTCTAGAATTCTCTAGGTGTAAACATTTGATATTACGCCTCCACCAAGCTGGTCTCAAGGCAATCAGATTTCTAGTCCAATCCCTCTTATGTCTGCATTTCAGCTTACAATAAGTGCAGGGAAACAGGAAAGGGGCCATATGAAGATAGGACTAGAGGTGCGAGGAGGACTGCCGTGGTCATCTAGGGAGCAGCAGAAGACAGGGAAGGCGCACGGGTCTACGAGATGGATCAGAGAGATACAATTCTGCAGCTGCAGAAGAAGCAGAGTCAGTAAGAGGGATTTGGCCGGCGGTGATAGCCCTCCGCTGTCTTTCTCACAGCTGTCACAGTTCTTGAAGCAGAATTTAAGGAAAGGCCTGGCTGGTAAGAGGGCTGGGCTCCTATTTTGTCAGTTTTGCATGGAGCAGGAAGGCACTACTGCCTCAAACAAAGATTCATTGACTGTTAGCGAGATCTCCGGTCTACCGAGGATGGGCAATCACCCTCACTGGATAATTTTACAATCATATGAGGATTTAAAGGACCGGGCAACATAGGACGTTAGGGAATAGGAGTAGGTGCAAGAGCCAACCAGAGAGAGGCTGAACTTGCCATTGAAGACTCTGGGAAGAAGAGATATCTGAGGGTGAGGCCATTTATATCTACGGAGGTGTGTGATGATGGGAAGATATTTAGGAATGTGATATCACTGAAACCCATGACGATAAATGATACGGGGAAGAAATATTTAAGAGGCTGATACCCTTGAAGTCTATGGGCGTGGATAATGTGGGGGAAATATATTTAAGAGGGCAATTTGGATTTGGATTTTAGGGGTTCCAGACACAAGCTCGAGGTGAGTTACAAGTGGGTACAGTAGACCGTGATGCCACTGAAATTCAGGAAGGTAAGTCGTGTGTTTAGGATGGTGCCTCCCTTGTGATAGTGGGAGGGAACGGAAGAGACATTACAGGTGTAAGAGAGTCCCAAAACTGCCTTACTAGAGTAGCATCTGCAAATTCTGAATGAGATGCGGTGATCTCAAGGTGGAACAGGAGTGGTAAAAAGAGGTGTTCACTCTCCAGTCGGAGGTGTCATGCATTTGACAGCAGTCCTGGGCCCTCATGGTCCAGGGTCCTTCTTCAGGCCTCCGAGACTGTGCTTGATGGGGATATTTCTCTCTCACGTAAGAGGTGCTGGAGGGAGCCTCCTATCCTGAAAGGGATTCCCAGGCCTTCAGGGTTAGGAAAGTCTTGACTCTGAGTCCAAGAAGGGATTCCCAAGAGTTCCTGATAATAAGAGGACGAGGTCTCTGAGGTCAGCTCCACCCTCCCTGTCCTGTCTAAGGGCGTTTCCTGCAGAACGGGGTAAGGCAGTGGTAGAGGCAGGCGCGCCAGAGCTGGCACAGAAGAGACGAGCTGCCCTAGGCCAGATAGCCGAAGCGAAAGGAGGCACAAAACGCCCTGGCATGCGCCGATTCTGCGGTAGCCCGCCTCCTTTTCCCCCTCTGGCACATGTGGCCGGAAACATGTCGCCCAGGCAGAGGGCTCGCAGGCCGGTCCCTGCGGCTTGACTGCTGTCAAACGTCCCCGTGATGGCCAGCCTGCGAGCATTAACGGCATTTTTACCCACAAAAACACACGACTAAGGGCCTGATGTACTAAAGCAGTGGTCCCCCAACCCTGTCCTGGGGGGCCCACCAGCCAGGCGGGTTTTCAGGATACCCACAGTGAATATGCATGAGAGGACATTTGCATGCACTGCCTCCATAACATGCAAATTTTCTCTCATGCATATTCACTGTGGATATCCTGAAAACCCGACTGGCTGGTGAGTCCCCAGGACAGGGTTGGAGACCAGTGCTAAAGGGTTTATCCCATTTGGAGTCTATGGGAAAATGTTTAGTACCATGCGCCCTTGGATCTGGGAAAATGTACTCCTACCTGTCTGCAGTGAGATTGCACATCACACAAGCAAGATGCAGCGCTGGGATCGTAACTGTCAGCCTTGTGGGTTATATTTTACAAACATGAGATAACAGTTTAGTAAAGGTTTCACAAGCTTGTGTTTAGGAGGTGGGTTTTGGTTTTTTTTTTTGCTTAATTTACAACAGGATAGTTAAGAAAAAAGGTAAAATTAGAATTTCCCCAGCCATGGAAAAATTCCTTTAATGTGCTTTTCAGCTTTGGATGGTGTCCAAGGAATCACTAAAACCTGCCACTGCATTATTGGGCAATAAGGACTGACTCCTCAGGGTTTAGCATCTCCAACCCTCTGGGTGCTGAGACACTTTACATCTTGTAGGCTCATCTGCCTGAGATAGCAAAGAACAAGACTACTACGACTGTCCTGGATAAGAGGAACTATCTTACAAGCAGTCGTCCTATGCAACTGGCGTATATCCTTAGCAGTGCAGACAGGAACAACTGGGCAGAGTAAAAGGGACACCTGGTCTTTTTCTGCAGTCACCTTCTCTATATCCCTGAGTGAGGGCTTCTTGGTTTCTGACTTCTTCATAGTGGATGGAGATGGCTCTGGAGAATCAACTGGGGCAACAAATGTGTCAGCATTGGCTGCATCAATTGCAAACTGTGAGGTGCCAGAGAGAGAGGGAGAGAGAGAGGTGCCACTTAGGGTAACGTTGAACCTCCTGCTCGCCCATCTGGTGGATGCTACCAGGGGCAATACAATGATTGGTTCAGACCAAGGCGCTGAGAAGAGACCCCCGCCTCAGGACGAGCCCATGCCCCGCCAGGTCAGAGATTACGCACAGACCTTGATGGCTCGCCTCACAAGATGAGTTCAGTTCAAAGAAAGATAAATAACGTGGAAGTTACATTTACTTCTCAGTCTGATACTATGGGGAGCGTGAAGAAGCCGCGGGCTCGAACTTACAAAAACTCTTTCTGATACTTTGGTCTGGGGACGATGCCACCACCTATAGAAGAAATAAGAAAATCTGGGAAACGCGAGGAAAGCTGGAAATCTTAGATTTCCTGATTTTCCTGGAGGGAACCACTGTCTCTGGGGCTCAAAGGTTATTCCCAGAGATGCTGCAAATCACAGGTGAAATCTTCCCTGCTATGCTGAGAGCTTTTCCCCCTCCCGGTGAAGAAGACGGAGGAAGGGACGAGCATTGGCAGAGAGCAGGCTGTGCCCGAGGAACAGATCTTAGCAAATACTTTAATGGCAGCTTGGACCGATGCGTCTCTCCACGGAGAGAGGGCAATATTGCTCGTCTCAATTGTATCAGAAATATTAAAAAACGCTTGTGAATGATGTTTCCTCAGAGGTGAGACATTTTATTTTTGGAGGTAAAAGACGAGAGTTTACTCGGATGTGTCTAGATTTTGGATCGTTCTTCCCTACGTGCAGCGTCGCTTCGCACTGGTCCACGTGAAATGTCGGCTGCCGTTTATGTGTCCAATCCCCCAGTCTTGCAGTTCCTCACAATTTGATTTGATAACGCTGAACAATTTTGTGTCATCTGCGAATGTGATCCCCTCACTCATCTCCGTCTTTTCCAGATCTTTTATAAATATACTGACAAGCTCTGGTCCAAGCAAGTTACCAGTCCACGCTAGGACAGTGCCTCCTGTCCCAGGACTCTGATTTCCTGTTAGAAAACCTCATATTAAGAATCAACACCCGGGAAAAGCCCCTTGGAGTCACTGCAGAGAATACTTTGAAATCCATGGCCTAGTGTGAGGCGGCGGTCAGAAAAAGCAAAGAGAATATTAGGTATCATTAGGAAAGGAATGGAAAATAAAATAATGCCTCCGTATTGATCCATGGTGTGACCACATCTTGAGTACTGTGTGCAGTTCTGGCCACCGCATCTCAAGGAAGATACAGCAGAATTAGAAACTGTACAGAGAAGGGAGACCAGAAAAGAAAAGGGGATTCCAGGAAGAGGAAAGGGAGAAAGAATCTTCCAGCACTCCTCAGACATCGATGCTCCCTCCCTCAGACCCCACACCCCTTCCCACACCTCTCACTCACTGTCTCTCCAAACATTCCCCCCCCCCCCAATCTCCTCCTTCACTACATCCCACAGCCCCTCTGATCTCCTCACTCACCAACCCCCCCTGCATCCCTTCCAATCCCCTAACTCACATCCTCTCCTGCTTCCTCTCTGATCCCCTAATTCACTCCACCCCAATCCCTCCTGCACCCCTTCCAATCCCCTAACTCACATCCTCTCCTGCTTCCTCTCTGATCCCCTAATTCACTCCACCTCAATCCCTCCTGCACCCCCCCTGCATCCCTTCCAATCCCCTAACTCACATCATCTCCTTCTTCCTCTCTGATCCCCTCACTCACCAACCCCCTCTGCACCCCTTCCAATCCCCTAACTCACATCCTCTCCTGCTTCCTCTCTGATCCCCTAATTCACTCCACCCCAATCCCTCCTGCACCCCTTCCAATCCCCTAACTCACATCCTCTCCTGCTTCCTCTCTGATCCCCTCACTCACTCCACCCCAATCCCTCCTGCACCCCTTACTCATGTTCCCTCTCCTCACTTACTCTCACCCTCCACAACTCTCCCTCTCCTTGCAATCCCTGATGCCATCACTCACGCTTGCCTCCCTGCTCCCTTACTCCTTCCCTCCCCTCTAGTCCCATCCAGCACCCCTCTCTCACTCACTCACCCTCTCCTCACAGCCATCGAGATCCCCTTACTCACTCTTCCTCCACTCCCACCCTCACTCACTTATGCCCCCATCCCTCCAGGCCTAGTTCTTTCTCTCCCTTCCTCTCCCCCTCCCAGATGGCATCTCTCATCCCCCTTATCCCAAAGGCTCATCCTTTTTCCCTCCCCCTCCCAGAAAAATAAAATAGGAACAATCACCCTCTGGCTCCACGTTCCTCCAGGATTCCAGTGCCATGTTTAACTTTGTGTCCCGTCCCCCCCGCCAGGCAATGTCCCCTGCAAATTGGGCGACAGAGGCAGCAGATCAGGCAATGTCTGCTTACTCTGCTTCCCAGGCCCGGTGCAAGGACTCACAACCTCATGGCTTAAAGCAGCAGGGTAAGGAAGCATGGCCTGATGTGCCGCTGCCCTCCTCCTCCTGCCACCTCATCCACCGGGGGAGGGGTGAATTGCATAGTGGGGGGGGGGGGGGACCTCTCTCTGGGTTTGCTGAATCCTGGAAGACCAGGGGCCCTGGGTATATGCAGTAGAAAGAAGGAGGTGATAACGCCTCTGTCCAGGTCATCGGCGAGATCTCACCTGGAGCCTTATGTCCAGTCCTGGAGGCCGCACCCCCAAAAGGATAGACAGAGAAAGACCAACAAAAAAGCACACAGAGCCTGCACCACAGGCCCTAAGGAAATGAGGCTTTGTGTACTATACAGGAGAGGTGGGAACGAACGGAAACATTCAAAAGCATAAGCAATGTGCAAGAAGTAAATGTTTTCGGGGAAAAGGAAGTTTCAGAACAGAAGGTGATGATTAAGGGACTCCAAGGGAGCAAACTGGGGAGAAACATCAGAAATGCGTTCTTCACAGAGAGGACGGTGAATGCATGGAGCTGCCTCTCAGTGGAATTGGTGGAAGCAAAAACCATAACAGAGTTCAAGAAAGCCTGGGATAAGCAGAGACGCCTTACTGCGGGGGTAGGAAGGATAAACCATGGGATAAGCAGAGGAGCCTTAGTGCGGGGGTAGGAAGGATAAACCATGGGATAAGCAGAGGAGCCTTAGTGCAGGGGAAGGAAGGGTAAACCATGGGATAAGCAGAGGAGCCTTAGTGCGGGGGTAGGAAGGATAAACCATGGGATAAGCAGAGGAGCCTTAGTGCGGGGGTAGGAAGGGTAAACCATGGGATAAGCAGAGGAGCCTTAGTGCAGGGGAAGGAAGGGTAAACCATGGGATAAGCAGAGGAGCCTTACTGCGGGGGTAGGAGGATAAACCATGGGATAAGCAGAGGAGCCTTAGTGCGGGGGAAGGAAGGGTAAACCATGGGATAAGCAGAGGAGCCTTAGTGCGGGGGTAGGAAGGATAAACCATGGGATAAGCAGAGGAGCCTTAGTGCAGGGGAAGGAAGGGTAAACCATGGGATAAGCAGAGGAGCCTTAGTGCGGGGGTAGGAAGGATAAACCATGGGATAAGCAGAGGAGCCTTAGTGCAGGGGAAGGAAGGATAAACCATGGGATAAGCAGAGGAGCCTTAGTGCAGGGGAAGGAAGGGTAAACCATGGGATAAGCAGAGGAGCCTTAGTGCAGGGGAAGGAAGGGTAAACCATGGGATAAGCAGAGGAGCCTTAGTGCCGGGCTAGGAAGGGTAAACCATGGGATAAGCAGAGGAGCATTAGTGTGCGGGTAGGAAGGATAAACCATGGGATAAGCAGAGGAGCCTTACTGCAGGGGTAGGAGGATAAACCATGGGATAAGCAGAGGAGCCTTAGTGCGGGGGTAGGAAGGATAAACCATGGGATAAGCAGAGGAGCCTTAGTGCAGGGGAAGGAAGGGTAAACCATGGGATAAGCAGAGGAGCCTTACTGCGGGGGTAGGAGGATAAACCATGGGATAAGCAGAGGAGCCTTAGTGTGGGGGTAGGAAGGATAAACCATGGGATAAGCAGAGGAGCATTAGTGTGGGGGTAGGAAGGATACACATGGGATAAGCAGAGGAGTTAGTGTGGGGGTAGGAAGAGTAAACCATGGGATAAGCAGAGGAGCCTTAGAGCAATGCTAGGAAGGGTAAAGCCTGAGATAGGCAGAGGAGCCTTAGTGTGGGAGTAGGAAGGATAAACCATGGGATAAGCAGAGGAGCCTTAGTGCAGGGGTAGGAAGGGTAAAACCTGGGATAATTAGAGAGGAGTCAGTGCGGGGGTGGGAAGTGTAAAGCCTGGGACAAGCAGAGAAGCCTTAATATGAAGGTAGGAAGGGGTAAAACCTGGGATAAGCAGAGGTGCCTTAGTTGTGAAGGTAAAGCCAGAGATAACTGGAGCTGCGACACTGCGAAAGGAAGAAAATTGGCCAAGCTAGATGGATGTTGCTGTCTTTATTTGCCGTCAGATTCTCTGTTTCAATAACTGACTGGAGGAAAAGTTTTGTCTCACTTTGGGGATTGTAGGAATGTTATTGAGTCTCAAGAGTTTACTTAATTTAAGCTTGTAGTGTATTAGATTCATCTTCCCCAGGTATTTATGATTAGTACCTTTTCTTTTGTGTTATGCTTTTTGATTTATTCACAGGAAGAGTAATATTTTTCTCATGGTTGCATTTACTGTAATTGCTCCCCTCTATTTATTCTGTAACTTGTAGGACTGAGAAGGTTAGAACTAATTGTTAGGAGATGTGAGATACTTCTCAAGCCTTTCCAAGCAAGATGTATTCCCTTGCTTGCATATATTTTATTTTATTTTCCAAGCCTATTAAAAATTTATATATATTAGATTTAACTCCTGCCTCTTCGCTGGTAACTCCACAGCAAATAGCAATAAATATATTCTGTGCCATCAATGTTTCCTGCCAGCTTGGCTCTGGACGAGCAGAGCCTGCCTGGCTTGGGTGTGTGGTCAGGCTGCTGTTCTGGCTTCCCGGGGGGGGGGTGCGCTGAAGCCCCCCTGGGCCTCACACACACACGCTGGATCCATGCATGTGCTGAAGTCTGCTGTGCCTGGGACCCGCCATGATGCATTGCTGGCATGACTTTCCAGCAGACCTTTAAAATTCGCCCTCACGCTTGATAGCATTTCAAAGCCGTGACTCAAACGCTTCCAGGTGGCTGCAAGCAGTGAGAGAAAAACCTCCCACTGGCTGTGCAGATGTCAGCATGAATTATTTGTGTCCCCAATGCACCCCCTTTTCCCGGAGCCTGCTCCCCCAGGCTCGCCTGCTGACACGGACCAACTCGGTCCGTTTGGGTTGGCCGGCTCGGCCTCTCTAATACCGCTCAGATCGTCTGCCGAAAAATAGGGATCGGGTTCCCCTAGCACAAGCGGGGAGACTGGGGAAAAAAAACCCAACAAAACCCAGAAAAGTCTCCTGCTGGGCCCCAGCTGAGGCCCGGGCACGAGGAAAGGTGCGGCCTGGAGGGCTCATTTGCATACGGACCCGGCCAGCGCTACAGCGGAGGATGACGTCACCGAGGAGCTTTACAGCGCGCCTTGCACGCTCCGTCCAGCAGTTCGGGGGGAGGGAAGTTTGTCGTGCATGAGCCCCCCCCCCAAGTAAAGGCGCTTAGAGCCGGGCGAGCAGAGCAGCGCAGGCATCAGCCCCGGGCCCCTGCAAGGTCACGCAGGACAAACCCAGTCAGGAGGCTCCGCCGAGCTTGGCTGCGTCTGTGAATGGTTGGAGGCCTGGGCGCGGTATAAAGAGGCAGATGGGAGCGGTCCCCTTGGGTTAAGACGCTTCAAAGGAGCAGCACGGGGTTTGGGGGGCTCCCTTGTACCTTTATTTGTCCTTTATCGATTTTATTTCTTGTCTTTTTACTGCTTTTTTTTTTTATTATTAAAAACCATTTTTTTCTTTTGCTTTTGCTTTGCCCTGCTTCCGAGTCCCGTCTTCGGCTGTGCCGGGGTCACCCCCAGCCAAGCCTGCAGTCCTGCATCGCCCCCCGCCCCCCGTTGACTGGAGGAGGAGGAGCTGCACCCCGGCCAATTTCTGGCCGCGAACGGAGCAGCGAGCGAAAAGTTCCCAAAGCCGCTGCTCTGAACCGACCAGGGAGAGGCATTGCCGCCGGCCTCCCCCGGCCCTGCCCGGCGGTGGCGACGGCCGTGCCCGAGGCAGGCGGCGCTCTGAACAAACTTAGGACCCAGGCCGAGCCGCTGCCAGAAGAAAACGTGAGCTCACGGGCAGGCAACGCCACTGCCACTGCCGCTGCCGCTGAGCTGCTTTCTCGCTCTCCTTCCTGGGGGTGGGGAGAAGTCGCACTCCGGATTTATCACCCCCTTCCCTCCCCCTCCCCCCAGCTCACCTTCAGCTGCTTCTGCAGTGACTTCAGTAGGGCACACGTTTCTCTCCTCCCGGTCACAGAGATTCAGTTCCCGGGAAGGAGCCCCACACTCCCTGCCAGCTAACGCCCCAGGGGGGAAAGCTCGGGCTGCGATCGGCTCTGCACCGCTACCCTTTCCAAGTTTCTCCTCCCGGAGGGGAGAGCAGGGCACCAGGTTGTGGTGCTCTGCCATTTCGTTCTCGTACTTTTTTTCCTTTGTGCATATTTTGATTTTCTGTCCATCTCTCTCTCCTGGTATGTTTGTCCCTCTCTAGCTGGGTGAGTGTCTCTCTCTCTCTTGTCCCTCTCTAGCTGGGTGAGTGTCTCTCTCTCTCTCTCTCTTCCTGCCTATCCCTTTGCCTTTATTAGCCACTGCACAAACACACGGGAGTCCTTTCTCTCTCTCACACACAAGCAAAGCAGCTTCTCTCTGTCAGGAAGATTAACAGCCCCGCATCTCTCCTGACCCAGATAAACTCCTCGCATATCTTGGAGCCCGCATGTTGTGCTTGGAACATCGCTACAGATTGGTGGCATTTTCCAGGACTCTTGCAACAACTGCAGAAACATGGTTTGCCGTCTGTCCCTGACCCCTGACTGGAGCTGTCTGTTGCATCACAGAGCTCTCTCTCCCTGATCAGAGACTTAACATTGTCCCTTACATCACACAATTCACTGTCCCCCCAACATCAGACCTCATCATAAAGGCTTTCTCTCTCCCTAATGTCAGACTGATGCTTTTAAATCGCACAGCTTGTTCTGTTTCTATTAAGGTCAATTTAATGCTGTCTCTGGGAGAAGGAGGTGGGGGGTCATGCCTATGGGCTGGGGGAGCCAACTCTGGTCCTCAAGAGCCACAAACAAGTCTGGTTTTCAGGCTGTCCACAATGAATATGCATGAGATAAATTTGCATACAAGGGAGGCATTTTGCATGCAAGCCTATCTCATATATGTTCATTGTGGACAGCCTGAAAACCAGACCTGTTTGTGTCTGTCCAGGAGGAGTTGACCACCCCAGCCTATGGGGGATGCCACCCTGGCCCCACTCCTGGGATAGCTGCAGTCTGAGTCAGTTCAGAGCCAAGAGGATATAAAGCATTCTTCCTTGCCTTTGAACTTTCTGGCAATTGTCCCACTGACCCTGGAGCTTGACACTGCATTTATGAAATATTCTGAGACAACATCCAAGCCCCGAGATTTTGCTTTCCATGTTAAAAATTGTTTCATTTTTAACAGGAGCTGAAATTTCTGTGAGGCTACAGTACATTATGATGTCATCAATCATTGCCAGATCTCCTTTGCCATTGGCTAGAGCCTGTGCGATTGTGTAGTGAAATGATTTCCTGGCCCAGAGTGGTTTCTGCACATTGATTTCCTGGTTGCTCAGATAAGAGTTGAGGTAAGGATTGCCACTGTTCCTGTCCGTGATACAATGACTATTGATTGCAATTATTTAGCATGTTTTCTCTCTTTTTGTCTCCCTAAACTCCTCCGGAGGCAACCTTTCTACTGTCCAAACTCAGTTGCATCAGTGTTTTGCTTTTTTTTTTTTAATTGTTTGCACTTTTTCTCTTATTTTCTTTCATTCAGAAAAGATGAATAGAGATTGATGATTACTCACAACAGTAATCCTGTTGGGATGGTGAGCTCGTGAAATATGATGATGCTGTCTTATTCCTAAAAACTGTTTGCAATTGAACGAGTTTTAATAATTATTTTTGAGCTGAGGTTTTTATATGTGCTAACAAATGTTTAGACCATATCTGTGGGCTCATTAACCACCCTATAAAAACCTTTCTATGAGCATCACATGAAGCATCACTTCCTTTTTCTACCTCTGGTAATGCAACAATGTAATAGAACATTTCTGACCAATCAAGTGTGTGATGTCACAAAGCTAGCTGATGTCACAATAACTGATGACATCACAAAGGCACATTGACAAAGTAAAACAGTCTGAAACTGTTACATTTAGGGTCCCATTCTGTGCCTTAATTAAGACCTAAGAACCTGATTCTTAATTTTTTTGGGGTTTTTTTTTTAACAAAATGTTGCTTTATGACATAAACAAAAACAAATGCTGGTTGTCCAGCTAGTAAAGGGTTAGTCTTACTGCTAATGCCTAAGGAAAGGGGTTTCTATAGCTAAATTGTTATTTCATCACTTATGAGTTTGAGAAACCCCCAGTCTCTGATGAGCAGTGAGAATGAGAGCATTTCACCAGGTGCAGGTGCTGGAATATCATCTGCCTGTCTTGGGTCTTCTTGCATGTGGCTGAACTACCAGCAGAGGAGTGACTATAATTTTACATGGAGATGCTAAAGCTAGCTGATTGCTCCAGGGGTTGCTGATTTAATCTTTTAATATCTCCTTCCTACTTATGAATCCAGAATTGGTTTATTAAATATTGCACGATCTGCTCCTAATAACCATAATCACCCTCCGGTGCCGATCCTAAATTTCCACTTCTGCAGGAGAGATCCATGTCTATTCTGGCCTGTATGGAGATGGGTTGGAGATGTCCATAGTCCACCTGGAAGATTAAAATCAGGGACCTTCGGGGTCTTCCACAAGTATTCTATTAATCTTCATTCAGCTCTCCAGGCATCATGGATGCTGCAATTGCTTTGCTTGAAATTGAAAGCAGAAGACCAGAATGGCTTATGTGAGTGTTTATCAGAAATGCTGGTAAGAACTTGGTGGGCAGAAGATCGCTGGTGCCCTCAGAGGACGGAGGCACTGCGGTAGATAGATGGGGGGGGGGGGATGATATTTGTCAGGACTGGGGCAGATTTCAGGGGTCCAGAGATACGTATCATCACAGAGCACAGTATGGCCACTTTTGGCCCATATTATCTCAGGTGATGGAGACTCTCTGACCTCTGCCTCTTGGTTTATAAATGTACAACTTACAGTTCTCATTAAGACAGCATGCCTTCTTATGCATATATGTACTACGGATATCCTTATCCTGAAAAATGCATGGCTTGCAGCACGGAGCCACCAAAGACTGTTTTTTGTTTGTTTGTTTTTTAACACCCTTCCAGAAATTAATATGTGCCCCAAAAGCTATCAATGCTGCCTCTGCAGCAGGTAAGGCTGTACCATGCAGGCAGTATATATATCACTGCTCGGAGGATAAACTTTTGTTACACCTGTCTCCCACGTGGCCCCCCCTCCTGTCTTCCACTCCTTCTGCTACAGATCTTCAAAACCTCATCTTTGCTACCCTTCCCTCCTCCCTTTTCCCAAGCAGAAGCATCTTCAGAGTGATCTGTCTGCCATGGGACCCCCAGAAGCCATAGCCGTGGCAGCCCAGTCTTGCCCAAGCCCCACGAGGGTCCCTCCCTCAACAGGAAACCCACACTAGAGGAAGGAGGGGCCGCCAAGAGTCCCCAGCCTTAGGGCTGGAGTGCTGCTACCGATAGGACATTGGCGCCATTTCGATAGATGATCTGTAGGGGGGGTGAGGGAAGAGGGTGGCAAAGATAGGGGGGTTGAAGATGTGCAGGGAGGAAAAATGGAGGTCCAGATGGCATTTTTTGTAGCCAGCTAAGATGGCAATGAATCTCCCACTGGCCATGTTTTATGGTAGCCACAACCCCAGCAGGCGTGGGGAGGATCATGACAGTGCCCAGCCACAGGGCTGGTCATGTCTCATGTTATTCCTAGCTGCAGTCTGCACCATTGTCAGTAATTCTATTCTCTTTGCAAGCTGTCAAGGCTCATGCAATATTTAGTCTTTGTGGCTTGAAATGGAACTTAGCGCCTTGAAGAGCTCTGGATAGGTCTGGGGTGAAATGCGAGGGCGAGGTAGGGCATGCGAGCTGGGTCCGGCTCCACATCACCAGGATGTGCCATTCAGAGAGGCTGCCAGGTGCTGGGGGCCTCCTGCATTTTTAACAAGGCTTGGTTTAGAAAAGCTAATCTGTCGGCGCGGATTCATTTCTGTCAAACCAAAAGCGTGCTTAATAGGCACTATAATTCTAAAAGGAGGCGACGGGGGCGGGGGGAGAGTAGCCCATTCTTAATATACTTCCATGGTCACTGCTTTAATGGCGCCCTCCCCTGACCGGAGTCACTATAAAAATGTGCTCTGCAGGTTCACCTGCACATGTGATTATACAGCTCAGAATATATAGATTCTTCTAAGCAGCCGTGCCCAATTGGAGAGGCTCTGTCGCTTGGTGCCATCTTATACAATGATTATTCTGACATGGGGTGGGCAACTTTGAGGGCCCCTAACTGGTTGGGTTTTCAGGAAATCTTTAATGAATATATATGCAATAGACTGGCAGCAGTAGCCTAATGGATAGCACAGCCGGCTGTGAGCCAGGGAAGGCAGGGTACGAATCCCACTGATGCGCCCTTACGACCTTGGACAAGTCACTGTGTACCCTCTTTGCCTCAAGTAGCAACTTCGGTTGCAAGCCTTCGGGAGACAGGGCCATGCCTACAGTACCTGAATGTAATCTGCTTTGAAGTGCTGAAAGGTGGAATATAAAGTGAGACAGTGTGCATGCAAATCTACCACATGCATATTCATTAAAGCTGTCCTAAAAACCTGACCGGTCAGGTGTGCCTGAGGAGCAGGACTGCCCGCCCCTGATCTGGCAAGAGACTCTTCCAGGTGTTGGTGCAGGCCAGGGAATCGTCATCCTCCGGAACAGCAGAAAGGGTTCAGGGAGAGCTGCCTTTACCCGGAGGCAGGGCAAAAAAAACCAAAAACAGTGTCTGCTGGGACAGAACTGCTGCAAGGAGAGGAAGCTAGGAGCTGGCCTGTAGCACTAGATGAAGAAGCACTAGGCTGGGGCAGCCTTCCCCAAACTCATTCTCATTGGTTCTAAGCACCAGATCAACAGTTCCCATAAAAAAAAAAAAAAATTCACTTTGCAGTTAAAATAAACACAATGACCTCTCCTTTTCATTGCTCTGTTTTGCCCTGCCTAAGGTTTCAGTAGCCAGTAAATCAGGACGATAGGGTGGGTGCTGCATCCCAATGAGACCTGGAAATCAGAAATACCCAGGGCTGGCACAAGGTGCACAGCTTTTACTTAAAGTCCAAAAATAAGGGAAGGCAAGTGAATCCGGTAACGGGTAATGAAATCGGTGCTGATTTTGTATTGCTACACGGTGTACATGGCTTAGAAAGATTTTTGGTTTTTTTTTAACAATTAGGCGATTAACAAGATGATTTTAAATGAATATGGAGAGGGCGGCGATCCGACTTCTCCGCGCAAGAGTTTGCAATCCGGGAATTTTCAGCCGCGCGATGGACCGGGAGGCCAGGGTGCCCGGTCTCTCCCGCTGTTCATAGTCTCCCGTGCGCCCCCAAAATCAGCACCGGACAAGGAAAGAGCTGCCCCGCCGAGTCCGGAGCAAAGCAGACCTGAAAGCACCTGCGGGAAACTCGCAGCCCTGCTAAGATCCCCCCTGCCCCACTCGCGGACTTTCTGCCGCCCTGGGCTACGGCAGTCAGCGCTTTAGTGAGGGGCGCCGAGTGGGCTCTGCCGCTTAGAGGGCGCCTCGGGACTTTGGCTGCTCCTGGAACTGTTGCTCTCTCGTCCCAGCAGCTCAGCCTCCCTCCACCCGGGCCCCTTCCTATCATCTAAGCCGGCGCTGGATCCCTGTCAAGCTGGGGAAGCCTGAAGTGAAACAGCCCAGCCGACCCCCCCCCCCCACGAGTTTTAGTTACCCCCCCCCCTGAATACACTCACAGAGACGGAGAAAAGAAAGGCAGAAGAAAAGTTTGCTGGCGGACTCCAGGGGTAGGAGGGGATGGGCTGAGGCTGCAGTGCGCTTACCTGGCAGGAGCCCTTTCCGCTGCGCGCGCATTTTTTCAAGGTGAGGAGAGGCACCGGATCCACGGGTATCAGCGCCGGTATCCGGCAGCTCACGAGGCCGGTCCCTGCTTCCGTGCTCGTCCCACTGCAGCGCCCAATCCCCGGTGCCGCTGAGGAGCTGCTGACTGCAGTGCAAGCAGCACCCGGCGCCGGCTCCTCTCGGAGGAGTTCACCGATTAAGCCAACCAAACCCAGGCGCCGGAGTCCCTCGGCCGGGCAAACCGCGAGCTCCCGGCTCGGTGTCTTCCTCTCTCCGCTCTGAGCTCCGCTCCCCGTGCCCTCTGCCGTTTAAACAAACAGCAGCCCACCTGCTCCAAGTCCTCTTTCGTGCAGTCTCGCTCCCCCCTTCTCTCTCCCTCTCTCTCTCTCTTCTTACTCCTCCTCCTCTCAGCCCAGGCATCCTTCGTTTAACCCTTTCTAGAAATTCACCAGATGTCCCTGAGATTACATCGGATGCACGGCGAGTTTCACTCCTCTTCCAGATCGCATTTCTTTACTAAGTTGTGACCCTTTCCCCTCCCTTTGGTCCTCCCATCCTTCGTCCCCTCCTCTCACTATGAACTGGAAGAGCCTCACCGAGTGCACGAATCTGCCGGGGACCTAGGTGCTCCCGAGGTTGAAAGAGGGACGACTTCACTGGTATTCATGAATAATTACTGCAATTAGAGTTTGAATTTTCATCCAAGTCACATCTCAACGCACCTCTCCTTCTACTATTTCAGACAGATGTGGAGCCACCTCTGCTTGGACTCCATCCGCCAGAGATTAGGGACAGCATTGTTGTTACTGCTGCCCAAGTCTATAAACAGGGACAGAGAGATAAGGTGAGCTCAGCAAGCAGGGCTCCTCCACTTTGTTTCCGCAACTGGGAGTGGTGGGGATTTAAATTTGCAACCCTGTGATTTCAAACAGGAGATTACAGCACTAAGCTAAAGGAACTGCTCTCTCGGCTACCTTAACTCGATTGCCATATTCCTTCCTTCTCCCTCTGCTCTGTCACACAGCTCCTGCCAGTGATACACCTCCAATATCTTACCTAGGGGCTCTCGCCATCGCTGGACCTGTTGGAGGGATATTCTTTGTTTTCATAAAAGAAGTTAACATGGGGCTCCTCACAGTTCCCAGAAGCTCCTCCAGAGTATTACTGCCTCTTGCCCAAGAAGGAAACTGTTTTTGATAATATCCCTCACCCTCAATCCAGGATTAACCAGAAGTTAATTCTCTCCTTTCATTATAGTGCATTAGAATACTCTCTCTCTATAAAAGGCTTGTGTCGGTCAGTCGGTCACACTGTCATGTCTATCTGTGGCCACCAGGTGGTGCCATGAACAGTGAAAGATGCACTTTATAAAGATAATATGCTCTGTCAGCAAAACCCTGTCTCTCAGGCACCCCCCCCCCCCAACACAGACACACACACACACAAGCTCTCTCTCTCTCACACACACAGACACACAGGCTCTTTTCTTAATTTGATAACACATTAAAAGAATCTTTTGTCCTTTTGTTTGGTTTTTGAAAATTTACATCAGTTGTGAACCAGACAACCCAAGTGTTGGGCTTCCACTTACCATCTGTTTTCCTCTGGTTTGCCGGCGGTCGGGTTGGGCCTGGTTGTGGCGCTTTCGTGGTGGCGCGCGCGGGACTCGCTGGCGGTTTGTTGGCGGCGCGGCTTTGATGGACACGCCGGTCCTCGGGCCGGAGGCAGGGGCCTTGCTTCCGGGACTGCACTGTTGTTGGGGTAATAAGGGCCATGACTAGGAATCTTAGGGCAGGAATGGGATAGACATGGCTCACTAACGGCCACACTTAGGTTAGAAAGGGCAATAAGGCTAGAGCTGGATCAGATTTTGGATTATAATGATTGTGAATCAAAGTGGCAATGCTTCACCTGGGTATTTGAGGGGGTAGGGGGTTTAATTTTATTCACAAAGCCCAAAATCTTTCTCTCTCTCTCTCTCTCTCTCCACCCCTCTGAAAATATCTGGATATTCTGCCTTTTTAACTTATGATCATCAAGAATCCCAAAACTGCTTCAACTCTAGTAATGGCCTTGCTGGAAGAGAGCCATAGCAGCGGTTGTGACTAGGGTAAGAACATAAGAACATGCCATACTGGGTCAGACCAAGGGTCCATGAAGCCCAGCATCCTGTTTCCAACAGTGGCCAATCCAGGCCATAAGAACCTGGCAAGTACCCAAAAACTAAGTCTATTCCATGTTACTGTTGCTAGTAATAGCAGTGGCTATTATCTAAGTCAGCTTAATTAATAGCAGGTAATGGACTTCTCCTCCAAGAACTTATCCAATCCTTTTTTAAACCCAGCTACACTAACTGCACTAACCACATCCTCTGGCAACAAATTCCAGAGTTTAATTGTGCGTTGAGTGAAAAAGAACTTTCTCCGATTAGTTTTAAATGTGCCCCATGCTAACTTCATGGAGTGCCCCCTAGTCTTTCTATTATCCGAAAGAGTTGGATCAGTAACAGCTCTAGGCGTAGACGGGACAGAGACAGATGAGGCAGAAGTAGGTGGGACAGAAATGGTTTGTAGGTGGGGGAGGTGGTAAAGTAGCAGCTATTACTGGGGGTGGATGCGATAAGAATGACTGCTGTCGGGATTAGATGGGCAGTAATGACTAAGGTAGGGTAAATGGGGTAATAACAATTGGGACAGTGGGCAGGGAAGATACGCGTCTTGGTTGTTAATGGGGTAGAAGGGGCAGTAGCAGATGTTGCTTTGATAGATAAACAGTGGCCTCTGAGGCTGAAATAGATGGGCTGGCGAGGCGGCACACTGATGGCTGCAGATGGGAGAGCTGAGGGTCTGCTGAAGGTGGCAGAGGGGTCAGGGATTATTGCAGGGGGGAGACGTAGAGTCACTAATGGTTGTAGGTGGGGAAGTTCATGAAGCTGGGTTGGCGATGGTTTTTTGAGATGAGGGGATGGAAGTTTTATTTTGCATTTATGTCTGCTCTTTTGAGGAAAACGTTTATCTGTTAAAAGATCAGATATCCACGTCTGCACGAGTTTCACATCTGTCTTTCTCCACATTCAAGTTTAGCTCAAATCAAACAAAATGAACTTCAAGTACTTGAATGAGCAGAGCACAAGTATCGTTCTAGCGGTTCGCAGCCAAACTTATGCAAGATCCGTGTGAGGAGTCCCTGGGCACCCTCCCCACCCCTCCTCCAGGGCCTGCAGTACACCGTCGCTAGAGTGACCACTGGCACCTATCTCACTGACCACAGGTACAGCTGGGGGCCAAGGAAGGAGCAACATTGTCCCAGGCCTAGGGAGAGAGAAAGAAATAAAGAGGTGGAGAGAAGGAGCACGGGTGAAAGAGGGGTCAGCAAACAGAAGAATGGGTAAGGGGATTGGAGAAAAAGTGAGTGTTCGTTTTTACACACACCCCACAGGCAGTCTCCCAAAGTGCTGGGGCAGGGTCTCCAGATGGCCTTATTTTGCGCACACCTTGACAGGAATGAACCTCATTCATAAGCCGGAGTACGATGGGCGTGATCCCAAGCTCTCAAATTTACTGCTAATGCCTTTTTAGTATTTGCATTGCACCAAAGAGCGCCTCCTTCTGGAGTTCATAGGCTGTAATTTTCACAGGCGACGTATCAAGGTGCGCCTGGAAACTCTTCTTAACCAGGCCAGTGGCACCCAATAGAGCTGGGACTATTTCAGCATCCTCCTGCCACATTTTCTTGGTCTCTGATTGCATCTCTTGGTACCGACGGATCTTAGTTTTCTCCGTACGATACACAGGATGGTTGCTGGGTACTGACACCTCTCTCAGCAGTTCTCTTCTTGTATTTCTCTCCTTCACCACCACATCTGGCTTTCTAGCATCGATCTGCCTGCAGGGGGGAGTAGGAATGTCCCAGGTGAGCACAACTTCTCGGTTCTCTTCCCTTCCGTTAGGGTTGCGTTCCCAGCGTTTCTTTGGCCCAGCGACGTGATAATGTTCACACAGTTTCCAATTAATAAGCTGTGCTGCCTTGTGTTACATCGGCCGGCCATGGAGCTCGCGACGGGCCTGCCTTGCCTCTCTCGTCATCGCAGCAGGGCAGGAGGAGTGCTTCCGGTGTTGGTCCCTCCTCTCGCGGCCCGGTCTGCCGCCCGGAGGCCTCTGCTCGCGGCGGAGACGCCGCCACTGCCGGCTTGCCGCACTCGGCCCCCTGGGCGCACGCACGCACCTTTCTGCCCTTCTTAAAGGGCCCACTGCGCGCAATGCCTCCTGGTCCTCCTCCTCCGTGACGTCACCTCTGTAGGGCTATATTAGGCGAGTCCTGACTGTCAGGACTCGCCTTGGCATCTGATCCCCTCTCATTGTGTGTTAGTTGCTTCTTCGATTCTCTATTTCCCTGTCTTGCCTGCCTTTGACCATCGCTACGCCTGACCACGCTACAGCTCGCCACCTGCCTTTGACCTTCGCTACGCCTGTCCACGCTACAGCTTGCCCCGCCTGCCTCCGACCATTGCTTCTTCTGACCATGCTGTGGACGTCTGGGTGACCCTTTCGTCGATCCTCCGAAGACTATGGACAGAGGCCCACCTAAGTCCAGCCGGCCTCGATACCCAAGGGCTCAGTTTGGACTCACGTTTTTGGGTGGACTTTAGTGCATCGGCCTGTAAGTGAGTTATCTATTTCAATAAGACCCATGCCGCCTTCGGCTCTAGGGGTCCGCAGTCTTGGCATGCACTGATTCTTATAGGTTACCTGGTGGACGTGGAGGAGCTTTCTCGTTTTTATATCCAGTTCCTCTAGATATTTATGAGGCCAGTCTACTATTCCAAAAGTGTATGATGATGGGGGAATTGCAAGCTGATTAACAGCTTGTATCTTATTTTGTGGTGTTAAGGCGCTCTTTAATATCAACGTCCCTGTCCTACAGCATTTTTTTTTACTGATTTTTTTTAAATTACTTTTTATTTAAAGACACAAACAGAATGTTCATTCAAAAGAAAAAAAGATAATAAGGACTTTGGTAAGGTCAGATAGATACAAAAAAACATATTACAATATATACTCTCCAAACAGAACATATACAAATATACCCCTCCCCGCAGCCTAATGAAAAATAGATGCAGGGGTTTCCCAAACTCTGAGTCAGATGTCACACAAGAGTGTCTCCATTGCCAATACAACTGCCAAGTATTGTCATATGTTTCTCAATTCTTATGCAATGAAAAAGAGATTTATTTTTTTTTGCATCACGGCAATGTCTGCTGAAATAGATTTCCAATGAACAAGCAATGGCTTAGTTTTCCAGTGAAAGGCAGTAGTGATATCTGTTGCATGTAATATTTGTATCAACAATGTCTTTTTTTGTAACATTTACATCCAAATCTCCCCTTCTTCCTAACAGTCATAAAGGAGCTGTGAAGTGAACCGTCTACACCCAACTATTTCCTCTGTTATTTTCTGAACCTTTCCCCAAAAGGTCTGGACCCACAGATGCGCCCACCACATATGGACGAACATAGGCGGCTGCTGCCGCAACGCATCCTCTCTAGCACAATGGACTTGCGGCACTAAATCTGGAAAAGAACATCGGGTGTCGATAGATAGGATGTACAAGTTTAAAACGTCAATTCCCTCACCTTATTACACCTTGATAATGTGAGAGCGTGCTGCCAAGTTTCCTGCAAATCACCCTCATCTAAATTCAATGAGAGATCCTCATTCCAATGATGTATGAAAGCCACAAATACCATCCAGCAAATATATCTATATATATATATAAAACCAGGACATCATCTTGGTATGGTATTTGTGTTGTGTGAGAAATGTGGCCGATCGTATAGGAGGTCATAATCCCACCTTTGGAGTTTCAACACACCTTTTTCAGCTGTAAATATGCTGCGAAGTGGGGGGGTGGGCCTGCGAAAACCGGCAGCCATCGCACCTCCGCGGTGCGATGGCTGCCGGCTTTCGCACCCAATAGCGCCGCCGTGAAAGGTGGCGCTATTAGGCACGCTCCTGGCAGCGATAAGGTGTCCTATCTTTTCGCCGTCAGCGAAGTCGTCGCGGAGTCCACCCTGACTCTGCCCCGATCTAGGTATCGCATGCAAAAAGTCCCTTTTCGTGTGCGACCCCTTTAGAAAATGACTCCCCCCTTAGTATAAATTGGAGGCTGGGGTAACATTGTAAGCAGTAACCCCAGTTCTAGCTCTTCTGATTGGGAACGTTCCAAGGAAACCCAACTCATTTAATTCCCGGTAATCTAGCTGCAAAATATTATAATATCAGTACAAATCTGGACTATCAGGACCTTCACATCCTCTGGGGAGTTGCAAAGTCGTAAGTTTAATATGCGGAATGTTCTTTCTCCTCGGAAAAGAAGAAAGGGCTCCATTGATCTCCTTCAATTTCATTTTCGGGACATGACACGGCAAGCGCTGGACGACGTGAAGAAGTCGTGTTAGGACCCCCATTTTAAGTAAAGATGCCCTTCCTAATATGCAGAGAGAAGAATCTGTCCATCTAAGTAAATCTGTTTGAATCGTTGTGATAACCTTGGGAAAAATCAATTGATATAAATATTTTAATTTAGAAGACTTTTACTGAGCTTATTTTATGCCACATTTTTTCCGTCTCCCTCTACTCCTACCTCCCTGCTCCACTTCCTTTGTACTGCAATTTGCAACAGGGAGATGTTTTCACGTTTCCTTTAGTTTCCTCTATGCAACGTCGCCTTAGCACATTTGTCCAAGCCAAACGCCATCCTGATGTGTAGCACGGCGAGTCCTAGTTCCTGGGGAGTTGGGTTTTCACCAGTCTGCTCACACGTGGCCTTGTGAAAGAATCCCGCTAGCGTGCTGGCACGTTTCCACCACCTCTGCGACTGCCACCTTGCTGCATTTCACCCCCTTACAGTTTCTGTCTGGGATGCAGGGCCGGTGCAAGGGGATTAGGCGCCCTAGGCGTCTTCTGCCTTGCGCCTACTCCCCCCCTCGTCTCGCCACCCCCATTAGGGGGCGCGAGCTGCGAGCGGTGGCGCCACAGCGGCAAAGAGGCGTGGAGATTGCAGGGGCTCCACGCCTCCTTGGCGCCACCGCTCACAGCTGGCGCCCCCTGATGGTCAGCACCCGAGGTCCAGGCCTAGTTCACCTGGTGCTTCCGCCGGCCCTGCTGGGATGCAATAAGGAGGACAAGCCGTCTGGTTTGCACGTTGCCCCGTCTGTACAGCAGGTGAAATGGACTTTCATTCTTTGAGTAAACCCGTAAGGGATCTGGCTTTGCCTGTCACTGAGCTATCGCTCTATTTTTATTTTTCCTTACTATAGTAAGGGGTGGGTATTTTTGGGGAGCCTCCTTTGCACTTATCTCCACCATTTTGCAGGAAGACCTAAGGGGACTATAAAACGTCCCCCTAGCATGAGATTTGACTGACCAGGAGGAGCGAGGTTTCTCTGCTTGGAAGAGGAGTGGACCCAGAGAGTGGATCATTTTGATACTTTGCAGAGTTGGACTGGAATCAGTTCCTATAGAAGGGATTCCCCCCTCCGTATCTGGTGGACTGGATTGCATTCTGTCTGCCTTTGCTAAGAAGGAAAGCAAGATTAGGTTTTGGACTGAGGGACATTTCACCACCTTTTCCCGGTTTTTGGATGTTGGAGTTGCAGCGGGGGGGTCTCCTACCCTAAGAGGGGAAGGATTACTTGGAATGGATGATGGTGCAAGCGAGCAAGGAGCTACAGGGAGAGCGGCATGGGGGCAGGCACTATGGAGCTTTCCAGGCGGCCCCCCCCCCAAAAAACACATTTTCACACTTGGTTTCCTCCTGTTATTTTTGATATTCACCATCTTGGTTTGGATTCTGATTTACGAAATTAAGTACCATTTTGTTTTGAAAACCAGCAGGACTCAGACTTGCTTTTTGTCTCTGGGATGTAGGAAATTTTTGTAAATTAAAATAAAAAACTGAAAAGTGCTGCTTGCATAAATATTCAACCCCTGTGCTGTGGAAGCTCCAAGTTTACACAGAGGAAAGATATTGCCCTAATAATTGGCTTACAATTGGCTCCTTCCTGTGAATCAATAAAAAAGCTCAAATTTTCTGGATAAAAGATCCCTAATTCCAGTACCATTGATCAGACTGTGAATCTGAAGAAAAGCTGTGAAAAGGAAGACCACAGAGCATTCTAAGGAAATTAAAGTTATGGACATGCACAGGATAGGAAAAGGCTACAGAATAATATCCAGGTGCTTGGATATCCCAGTGAGCACTGTGGATTAATTGTGAGGAAATGGAAGCTGCATCGTACCACCCAGACACTGCCTAGATAAAGCCATCCCTCAAAACACAGCGTCAGAGCAAGGAGACTTGTGAGGGAAGCCACAGAGAGGCCACCAGTCACTTTGAAGGAGCTACAGAGTTCAGAGGCTGAGACAGGAGTAGAGGTGCCCCAGTCAGCCATATCAAGAGCTCTGCATACAGCTGGCCTGCATGGGAGGGGGGCTAGAAAGAAGCCATTACTGAGGAAAACACACATCAAGGCACATCTAGAGTCTGCCAGAAAGCGTCAGAGTGACCCAGCTAACATGTGGGATAAGGGTTTGTGGGCAGATGAGACAAAAATGAAGCTTTTTATCCAAAATGCAAAATGTTGTGTGGCACAAAACCTAACACTGGCCATTCCTCTGCAAACACCATCCCAGCAGTAAAGTATGGGGGTGACAGCGTCATGTTGTGGGGACGCTTTTCCTCAGCGGGGACTGGGCATCTTGTTAAAATTGAAGGATGGATGGATGGTGCAACATACAGGGAGATACTGCAAGATAACCTGCTTCAGTCTGCTAAAAAACTAAAACATGAGACAGTTCACCTTTCAGCAGGACAATGATCCCAAGCACAAGGCCAAAGCAACACAGGAGTGGTTGAACAGCAAAAAGGTGAATGTTCTACAATGGCCAAGTCAAAGTCCAGATCTCAATCCAATCGAGAATCTGTGGCACTATCTGAAAACTGCAGTGCATAAATGTCATCCAAGTAACCTGGAGCAAATCTGCCAGGAAGAATGGGCAGAAGTCAATCCCAACCAGTGGGCAAAGCTGGTAAAATCTTATCCCATCAGACTTGAAGCTGTTATTGCAGCATAAGATGGTTCTTACAAGTGCTAGTCTGAAGGGGTTGAATATTTATGCAAGCAGCAATTTCAGTTTTTTATTTTATTTTACAAAAAATGCAAAGAAATAATGAATTGTGACTTTGAAAATGTACTTTAAGAATATACTGGTTTGCAATAAACATGCTGTCTGGAACAATCTGTACAAGGCTCATTTGTAATCCACATTTGTAATCCACATTTTTGCACACTACTGTTTATTAAAAAAGCACCGGTCCAAATACAGACCCCTGAGGCACTCCACTATTTACCCTTTTCCACTGAGATTCTACCTGCGCAATTTACATGCATTTGTACCCCCTCAAAGTCAAGTTTTACGCGTGCAACAAGTGTGTGGCAATGAAAGGATCACTTTTACCAATTAGTCTCCCAGTTCACCCAGTTCATCTGCGGGTCATCGAGAGCCTCCTGGGTTCCCAGCCTGAACCTCCCCCAGTTTACCCATCTCCCTCCCCCAGTCTGGACTTGGCAATAAGGGAGTGATTCTCGCTTACACCAGATAATTGGCAGCTGCAAATGTCTGCCAAGTAACAGACTTACGCACATCACATTGGGAGGTTCTAAAATAGCAATTTAGACACAGAAACGCCCCTTTTGTACACACACAAGTTTGCTCACAAATGCCTACTTGCATGCATATATTTGGGTTTTTAACACACCACATGCAGGAGTACCTGCCCTTTTGCATGCGTCAGTACTAATTTAACCTGTGTAACATTTCGAAAATTCACCTTTAAGGGAGCTGAGAGAGGCTGTGCTGGGCTTGCTGAGGGATCTGTTCAGTCGATCACTGGAGATGGAAGTGGGACCCGTGGGACTGGAGAAGGGCAGATGTGGCAGCAGAGAGGGAGGTTGGAAACCACAGGCCAATTCACTTTATCTGAGTAGTGGGCGCATTCATGGAGGCTCTCCTGAAGGGAAAGGATAGTGAAGGATCTACAATCCCGCAGGTTGCAGGAGGCGAAGCAGAATGGTTTTACCAGAGGGAGATCGTGTCAAATGATATGAGGGGGCCACAGGACGGATGAGCACACGAGGAAGAGACAAGGATGTAGCAAGCAAGGCAAATCTTTATTTGAATAAGAGACTTGGAAGGCTCCCAGCCTGGCTCTGTAGTAAAAGGTGTTTACCCTCTAGTAGCGCGGTTCACAAATGGTTATCCTGGCAGAGAAGGTTTCCAATACTAAGCAGGTGATTGCCCTAATGGAAAACCTGCTGCTGCCTTAATGGAAAACGTGCTGCCCGCCGAAACAGAAGAGAGAAGCTCTTGGCTCTGAACAAAGGGAAAAACCCTCCACTGTAAAGAGAGGGAAACCCTGAGCTTTGAAGCAAACAAACAGCAGTTGGCTTTTAGCACAGACTGAAAGGGCCCTTCACTTTACGCATAGTGAAAGCTCTTGTGCCCTGCGTGAGAGCTCCACTGAGTCCTCTGCTGCCCAAAAAAACAGAACTCGGAGCGGATTTGTTTAAAGTCCTTCCACAACACGTTTACAAATTGTCATGCCGAGGAAGTTTCCCGTATCTGAATCTGCAAAAGAGTGATAGTGAGATAGAGAGACAAAGAGTGAGAGAGCGAGAGAGTGAGGGTATGGGAGACAGACACAGATCAGGCAGAAGCAGTGCAAGCCTCACCCACGCCCCCGTGGCTGGCTTAAGCCTTAGACAATCGAGGCACAGGGCCGGCGCGGCCCATTAGGTGAACCAGGTGGTGGCCTAGGGCACCAACCATTAGGGGGCGCCGAAGAGCAGCCATGTGGGGGCCACACGCGGAGCCTAGAGGAGTAGATTCTCAGCGGGCCACAAGTGACGTCCACCCTGCTCCATGGCCCAGAGAAGCCCACGCTCGGCGGGCCACGAGCAGCGTCTCAGTAAATGAGGTAGGAGTCAGGACCGCGGGGCGCAAGGCAGAAGGTTCGCCTAGGACGCCTAATACCCTTGCACCGGCCCTGCCCACAAGGCAGAGGGTCAAGCTGTAAATACGACTGAGGGCGCTGAACTCAATGCACGCCACCCTTTCCTGGACACAGTAAAGAGGTTTGGAGAGGCTGGAAGATTATGGTGCGGACGGGCTGGAGAGAGAAGAGAGACTGACGAGGAGATTGGTGGGGGTGTGGTACGGGATTCTATATTTATGGATTATCTGACATTAAAATCAGATAATATGTGACACAAGTTCAGGTAAAAGGGAGCAGAATATCTACACCTTTTCGAGGGAGATAATGAGATTTTTATTGTAGCAACGGAAAATATACAATCATTTTTAAGTTTCTGGTTTAACAGAGCAAATCTTTCTTGTTTCACAGGCTATGCAAACCCCTGCGTTTAACTCAAAGCCAGCTTGTACTTCTCACATGCAATGCCAAGGAAACTAACCCAGTTTAAGGCAGTAATTAAGCCAGTTTATCTTATGCTGTCGTCCACCGCCGTCGGGCCGCCCTTCTGGAGAATCGGGGTCCTGTCTCAGCACAAAGAGCAGCAAGCTGGACCTCGGGCAGGCAAATGGCAGGTTCACACCACAGTCTTAGGGGGCCGATGCAACACAGCGCGCTCGGCCGAGCGCACGGTTACCCTGCAGCTGGACACGGGTTGCAGAGGCGCCAACTAATCCTCTTATGAAATAGGGGATTAGCGCCTCAACAATGCGCATCCAACGCGGAGTGAAACTAATAGCGCTCATCGCGTGCAAATGCACGCGAAAGAGCCTATTGGCAGGAAAAACTGCTTTTCTGTACTGCCTCCTACTTAATATCGTTGCCATATTAAGGAGGAGGAAAAACGAAACTAATTTAACTTATAAAAAAAAAGTTTAGAAAAAGAACACCAGCAGTCGGGTGCAGGAAACGGATGCTGAAGTGACGAGCGTCCGTTTCCTGAACCCCCCCTGGCTGCGCGGCGTTTAGGGAAACCGGCGCCGATAAACTCAGCGTGGGTTTTCCTAACCGGCGGACGGCCGACGCCGATCGGGTTCTCGTTGGCAAGGAGGCGCCAGGGTTGCTTGCGCGCCCCTAGCTAACGCGATCCTAATTTAAATATTGCATGGCGCCCCCGGGAGGGACGCCGGGGAGGGGGGGGCACGTTGAGAACGTGGGTGCTGACTGTTCAGCGCCCGCTTTCTGTGCACGATTACTGCATCGGCCCCTTAAGAGCGGCTAAGACAAGATTGGCAAGTGCTCCACAGTTAATGGAGCAAGGCTGGGCCACGCTAAACGGGAAGCCCAGGCTCGAAGGCCAACTTGAGCTTCTTGAAAAAGTTTGAGGGGCCAAGTTCATGATTGCGGAGTTTGCATGAAAGGCCACAAGCAGTGCAGTGCGGTGTGGCAGGGTGGTGCCAAGGGCAGTCCAGTAACTGTAAGTCCAGAGCCCTTTTCTTTCCTCTTCATATATAATGCATATGGTCCATGCTGCAAATTATGGCGGGGCCGTGCTGCATCTGGCGGGGCCGTGCCGCTCCTCTTCCTCAGGCCCCTGTGCCAGCCACTTTGCTGCATCTGGCGGGGCCGTGCTGTTCCTCCTGAAGCCCTGCCATGCTGCTGACAGCATGCAACTAGCCAGTGGCACTCTGGCGCCCTTCAGGTCATGGAGCCTATGGCTCAGACCATGTTGGCCATAGACATACTACGGCTCTGGTGCAGGGAGGCACACCCAACAGAAAAGCCTGCTGGATCCTCTCTGGAACTGGACCTGTCTACTTGTTTCAGTCCAGTTAGCAGTCTGCATGCTGTGAGAGTCCACGTGGATTTTTAGCTGCTCCAAGTGAAGGAATTTTCAGCCAGAGCCGTCCATGTGGGTAAATAAATGTCTATAGTATTTGCCCAGGGAAGTTCCTTTTAGAGTTGTCCTTCCTGTGTCTTCCTTTTGCGACCCATGCACAAATTGTCAAGCTTAGGATATTTCTGAATCTTGAACGTAAGAGGCAGGGGGTCCTGCCTGCAGTGCTGTTATCCACCCACAGTGCTCAGCCATTGTGGTGGGCTCCTCCTCCGTATTTCTTTTCACTTCCCTTTGGGGGCTCCGGCTAGTGCCAGCAGGCCCTGAGTCGCGGGATCAAACCAACAGATGCTTTTAGGATAGTAAAGTGCAATGCCTCCACCTAATGGCCAGGTGGATAACTGACCACTCAGTCACGCTACCTCTGCACAATTCTACGGCCTTGAAATATTTTGTGTGTCTTCAATATCAAAACCTGTACTGCCAAATAACAGTTAAAGGGGTCTGGAATAAGGAATTGGAGCAGGTTAGCAGGTTGCTTTAAGAACTGTAGAAATAAAATAATAGAAACAAAAAGGATGAAAGGTGCGTGTGAGGGATAAAAATGTTCTGCTTTGCCCTGGCAATTTGAGCGCTGTTGAGCTATGCAGGAGCGCCTGGTGAGAGATCCGGGAAGTAAATCATCTGCGTGTTGGTTGAAGCAAAGGGACTGATGTTCTGGAGGTTTTGATCTTGGAGTGGGCTGGACCTGTAGGTAATGTGATCTGAACTTATGTTTGTTTAGAACTGAAACCGCAGTCCTGTAAAAGTCCCTTGAAGTAACTGGACTTGTATTTAAGAGGGAACCTGCTATATATCTGTGAGCCCGGACATACTTGCTACTTCGTCATTCCGAATAAATCCAGGCTTGAACCCTACAGTCATGCGGCTTGCATTAGCAGCAGCTCAAAACCTGACCGTGTGTCCTGAGGAAATAATTCCAGGGCCCGTCAGATGCCTTGCAGTGCAGGATCTGGTAGACGGACACTTACTGTGAAAGACAGGGCAGGTGCAGGCTTGAGTCACAATGTGACTGCATAATGCCCCTTCCACCTTCATCTGGGAGTAGGTAACAGAGACACGTTTAGCTCGCCACTAGAATTCTGGCCTTGTGTTAGGACCCAGCATTGTAGGTTAGAGTAATACCTTACCATAACACCCCCACAGGAAGTTGCTACAGTGGTAGTTTCCGACCTGTATATTAGCGGGTGACCCCTGGGTTCAGTGTGGCAGTTTTGGTTTGGAGTTGGATGAGGAGGATCTGATTTTTCTAGATCCTCTATTCTTATTCTGTATTGGCTACAGCCTTGTGTTGAGTAGGTTCTCACTATTTTGAGTGTTTGAGTAGATATGGAAGCAGGAGCGGTTCTATCATTAGGGAAGGTGAGGCAACCATTTAGGTGGCAAAACGCTGGCCATGGCAAAAAAAGGGCCCCCCCTAAGAAACACTCCTGTGGCGGCCTCATCGCCCTGCTGCAGACCTGATTACTAAACTTCCTGCGGGATTCCGAAGAGAGGCCCAGTGGGGCCATAGTAGACCCCCCATCCCCCTACAGTCGAAGAAAAGAAGGAGAGGTCCTGAGAGTGTGTGTATGTGTGTAAAAGAGAGTGAGAGTCTGTGTGTATGTGTGAGACAGAGCGTGCATGTGAGAGAGGGTATGTGAAAGAGACTGTATACATGTGTGAGTGTGTGTGAGAGAGAGATGCTGTGAGTGACAGCCTATGTGCATTTGTGTATGTGAGAGAGAGATAGAGAGGGTATGTTTGAGAGCCTGTGTGCATGTCTGAGAAAGAGAGGGTGTGAGAAGGAGAGAGACAGGGGCAATTCTCTAATGAGGCAGAGTGAGGCGGTCGCTTCAACTGACAAAATTTTGGAGTGGCAAGAAGTGCCCCCAAAACCCTTCTCCAGTGGCCGCCTTATCTTGCTCCCAAGTGAAGTGATGTGGTCGTGGGGGTTCCCAGCTCCCGCAGGCTGGAAGAGGAGCCCTGCAGAGGTGGAAGAAGAGCTCCGTGGCAAAGTGAATGTCCATGGGACTAAAGCAGAAGAAGTCCAGCTGCTGCCAGTGGGGCCAAAGAAGAAAGGAGGCCAAGGCGCAGTGTTAATGGCTGTGAAAAAAAAAAAAAAAAGAGAAACCCGCTTATTTGTAAGAGAGCATGAGTGTGAGCAAGAGTGTGTGAATGAGAGAGCACGTGTACGTATGAAAGCATGTGGTGACTATCTGTGTGAAAGATCATGTGTGATAGCATCTGTGTGTGTGTGTGTGTGAGAGAGAGAGTGTGTGAATGAGAGAGCACGTGTACGTATGAAAGCATGTGGTGACTATCTGTGTGAAAGATCATGTGTGATAGCATCTGTGTGTGTGTGTGTGTGTGTGTGTGAGAGAGAGAGAGTGTGTGAATGAGAGAGCACGTGTACGTATGAAAGCATGTGGTGACTGTGTGAAAGATCATGTGTGATAGCATCTGTGTGTGTGTGTGTGTGTGTGAGAGAGAGTGTGTGAATGAGAGAGCACGTGTACGTATGAAAGCATGTGGTGACTGTGTGAAAGATCATGTGTGATAGCATCTCTCTGTGTGTGTGTGTGTGTGTGAGAGAGAGAGAGTGTGTGAATGAGAGAGCACGTGTACGTATGAAAGCATGTGGTGACTATCTGTGTGAAAGATCATGTGTGATAGCATCTGTGTGTGTGTGTGTGTGTGTGTGTGTGAGAGAGAGAGAGTGTGTGAATGAGAGAGCACGTGTACGTATGAAAGCATGTGGTGACTATCTGTGTGAAAGATCATGTGTGATAGCATCTGTGTGTGTGTGTGTGAGAGAGAGAGTGTGTGAATGAGAGAGCACGTGTACGTATGAAAGCATGTGGTGACTATCTGTGTGAAAGATCATGTGTGATAGCATCTGTGTGTGTGTGTGTGTGTGAGAGAGAGAGAGTGTGTGAATGAGAGAGCACGTGTACGTATGAAAGCATGTGGTGACTGTGTGAAAGATCATGTGTGATAGCATCTGTGTGTGTGTGTGTGTGTGTGAGAGAGAGTGTGTGAATGAGAGAGCACGTGTACGTATGAAAGCATGTGGTGACTGTGTGAAAGATCATGTGTGATAGCATCTCTCTGTGTGTGTGTGTGTGTGTGAGAGAGAGAGAGTGTGTGAATGAGAGAGCACGTGTACGTATGAAAGCATGTGGTGACTATCTGTGTGAAAGATCATGTGTGATAGCATCTCTGTGTGTGTGTGTGTGTGAGAGAGAGAGAGTGTGTGAATGAGAGAGCACGTGTACGTATGAAAGCATGTGGTGACTATCTGTGTGAAAGATCATGTGTGATAGCATCTGTGTGTGTGTGTGTGTGTGAGAGAGAGAGAGTGTGTGAATGAGAGAGCACGTGTACGTATGAAAGCAAGTGGTGACTATCTGTGTGAAAGATCATGTGTGATAGCATCTCTGTGTGTGTGTGTGTGTGAGAGAGAGAGTGTGTGAATGAGAGAGCACGTGTACGTATGAAAGCATGTGGTGACTATCTGTGTGAAAGATCATGTGTGATAGCATCTCTGTGTGTGTGTGTGTGAGAGAGAGAGAGAGAATGTGTATATAGGAAAGGAGAAGGTTCCTCATCCCATCTCATCACACTAATCCACAGCAGTTTCAGGGCGACTGGAAATCAAAAGTTCCCAGGTATGGAAAGTGAAGATTTTTAAAATCCTTATTAGTTTTAATTATTGGATTTTTTTTATGTCTGCTATTTTGAAATATTTTATTGATGTTTGGGAAATTTTTAATGATTTTTAGGAGTTTTTAATTATTGGCTGTTATTCTATTCATCAGCTGTTTTGAAATATTTATTCTTTTTTATTAGTATGTTTTTACATTATGATTAAAGCTCTATATTCCTTGATTTTATTATTTTGAGGAACGGTATTTGTTTTTCCATTGTTGCACTTCATACAATCTAGTTTGTTGCGGTTTCCAGTTCAGTTTTGTCTACGTTTCTGTTTTTACTTTCCGGGCTCTTTATTCTGTATTTGGTGAGGGTCTGTCTGTGTTTTGCATGTGTAGTTTCTGTGTAGGGATGTATAGGAATTTGGCTTGTTCTGTTCTCCTAATAGAAGGAGTATTGGTGTTTAGGGCCTGGTGTAATATTTGCAGTGTTAAGAACATAAGAAACTGCCATGCTGGGTCAGACCAAGGGTCCATCAAGCCCAGCATCCTGTTTCCAGCAGTGGCCAATCCAGGCCACAAGAACCTGGCAAGTACACAAAGAACCTGGCAAGCTGCCTTTTCATAAGAAGGGTTTTTACTGTTTGAGTGCTAGCAATTAGTGCTTTTTTAGTATGGAAGGTTTGCTATATTGTGATTCTAATTCAGTTTACTCTGGGCTTTCTGTACCCAACGTGCATTATAATAGGCCTGATAACATGCATTCCAAATGAGCTTTTGCTTTTTCGCCAGGTTGAGATAACTTGTGATATTTTTACTTCAGAAGACTAGACTTCCGGTGTCCTTTTTCGTATAAAATTATTATGAATGCAGAATTTGTAATCGTGTGTGCTGAAGGCAGGAGGCATGCGTACAAGGTTGTAAATTTCGCCTCGTCTGCCTAATGCCCTGGCACCAGCCCAGAGAAAGGGGTAGATTTTAAAAGGGTTACGCGCATAAGTTCCGGGTGGCGTGGTTCTGGCCCGGGGGCATTTCGGGGGCGTGGCTGAGGCCTCCGAAATTGCTCCCGGGCCGGGGAATCGCGCGACGGTGGCCGACCGGCGCACGCGAGCTACGCCTGCCTGGGGCAAGCGTAACTTTCACGATAAAGGTAGGGGGGTGTAGATAGGGCTGGGAGGGTGGGCTAGGTAGGGGAAGGTGGGGGGATGCCGAAGGAAAGTTCCCTCCGAGGCCGCTCCAATTTCGGAGCGGCCTCGGAGGGAATGGGCAGCGCGCGCAGGGCTCACTCATGTATCTTATAAAATCCGGGGTCGGCGCGCGCAAAGGGGTGCACAAATGTGCACCCCTTTGTGCGCGCCGACCCCGGATTTTATAAGATACATGCGGCTACGCGCATATCTTATAAAATCCGGCGTACTTTTGTTGGCATCTGGGCGTACTTTTCTAAAATCTACCCCAAAGTGTTCTACTTCCTGAGGGAAACGTTGTGAGGCAGGCATTCAGTTTCCTGGGAGTGTGGCAGAGATGCCAGCTTCCTATAAGCATCGTTGTTGACGCCCTGTCTGCCACTCCTCTGGAAACTCTGACCCCTGCTTCCAAGGGCCAGACTTCAAAGAGAACCCCTCCCCCCTCCCCCCTTGCCTTTCTTGATTATTTGACCTGTGCGTGCCTTGGGGGGGGCACCATCTCCTCCCTCACCTCAGGCAGCAGATTGCCTTGAGCCACCCCTGTAGAGAGAGCCCGAGTTTGTGGGAGAGCATGGGTGTGTGTATGAGAGAGGGAGTGTGTAAGTGGGTGTGTGAGTGAGAGAGAGGATAAAGTTTTTCCAGCGTAACTGGAAATCAAGTTCCCAGGTATGGAGAGCAGGGAATTTTTTGTTCTATTATTTTTCATTGTTGGGGGTTACTTGATGTCTGTTGTTTTGAAACATTTTATTGGTTTTTGAGAACCATTTGAAAAAATGCTTGAGTTTAATTAGTAAATGATGTTCTTTTCTTCAGATGTTTTGAAATATTTATTCTTTTTATTAGTATAGTTTTACTATTATGATTGGCGAGTAATATTTCTTGATCTTATTATTGTTTTATGAGCAACGGTGATGTTTCTGTTTTTCCATTGTTGCACTGCATACACAGAAACATAGAAATAACGGCCGAAGAGGACCAGTGGCCCATCCAGTCTGCCCAGCAAGCTTCCCATGGTGGTAACTGCCGCACCGTACAGGTTACCCCCATGTATCAGCCAGTGCTGCTTGACGTGCTTTGCTTATGGACTTGGCCGTAGAAGCAGTCTTGTGGATTTATTTTTTCCTTTTTGTCTGAGTATCAGTCCCCCAGACTGTAAAGACGTCATGGCTCGTGCTGGCTGTCCCGGAATGTAAAATGTTCTCTTTCCCTCCTTTGAAGCAGAGAGCGATGTTGCAGTTGGCTCAAAAGCATCAAGGCTCATTTGTTAAGGGGAGTAATCCATGTCTTCTGGTAAGGGTGGTAGCTGCCACTCTGTGCTGCTTACCCCCCATTCTTATCAGTTCCCCAAACTGTAAAAGTCGAGGCCCTCGTTGGCTGCTGTCTAAATCCAATTCTTGTGATTTCCAGTTCAGTTTCTGTCTGCCCATTTCTAATTATATTTTGTGATATAACCTTCATTCTGTATTTGGTGAGAGTTGTGCATTTGTGACCGAGGTAACGTATTCTGCTAACATGAAAGTTTCTATGTAGGGATCTATAGCCACCTGGCTTGTTCTGTTTTCTGAGTAGGAGGTGTACTGATGTTTTAGGGCTACTCTTATCGAATAGACGTGATGGCTGGGGAGGGATTCAGGAAACGACTCAAGAGTTTAGCATTCTTCATCCCCTAAGCGGGGAATCTGCATTGGCAGCGCAGAAAATGAACTCTCGCTGTTTGGACCCCCTCTGTGACCTGTGACCGCTGTTTGGTCCCCCTCTGTGGGACCTGCTTCTGCTGAGAAAAGTGCAGGTAGCAGGCCAAGGGATCTCCCCACTCCCTTAGGGTCTGATTTTCAAAAGCACTTACATGTGTAAAATGCACTTTATCCTAGGATTACCGACTGGCTTCAGACTTTCCGGACAGGTTGATCCTGAGAGTGAATCCAAGGCCTCAGGAAGCTCTCCTGCTGCTAATTCGTTCTGCACGCCTAACAGAGACCCGAGAAAAAGCTTCTTCAAAAGTGGCACTTAATTTAGGGAGTTCTTTGCCGGAAGAGCTACCTTTTTAATTTTAGCAAGCCGTTGCTGATTAAGGGGGTCATTTTCAAAGGAGTTACGCATGTAAATGTGACATACTATCGTAGCAATTTTCAAAAGCTATTTACTCGAGTAAAGTGCACTTACTTGAGTAAATCCTATGGACAATTCAATGGCATATATTGTAGCAATTTTGAAAAGCCCACTTACTTGAGTAAAGTGTATTTACTCGAGCAAAAACCAGTTTTGCTCGAGTAAATGCCTTTTAAAATCTACCCCTAAGGGTTCTTATGTGTCCTGATTACATTTCACGATTGATAATTTGAGGCTGTTTGCAGGCAGTTGATTTGTGTATTATGTGGATACTCAGCCGGATAAGTTACAGTATATTCAGCTAGGATAGATCTGCTCTATGGCAGGCCTGTCTTATCCGATTAACTTAACCAGATAAGACCAAACATCACAACTTAAGTAGTGCCGCCCCAGTGCACCCGCTGCCTGCCCGCTGACTATCCAGCTACCAACCTATCCAGGAGAGTAGTGCTAAGCGTGCTTTGAATATCGGCCTCAAACTGTTTTGGCATAAGCTCAGCTTTTGACTCCAATCTGGGGCCTCCATGCTCTCTCTAGGCCTGGTTTCCTCTCCCTAGGTTAAGAGCCTCACCCTGAGACCATAGCCCCTGCCATGATGTTCCTTAATGGGCCAGTCCAGATATGTGGAACCGGTCCTTCTCCACTCTCTTACAGGTGCTCCCTCCTAATGTGGAGCCTACGATCGTGGGATTATTTTTCCCCGTGTCTCCATTAAATTCCACCTGCCGTTTAAATGCTCGGTTTCCCAGTCTCTCCAGGTTCTCCTGCAATTTCTCGCAATCTCCTTGTGATTTAACAGCTTGAAATAATTTTGTGTCATCTGCAAATGTAATCACCTCACTCATCCTTCCCTTTTCGTTCTCAGCTGCAGATTATTTATACATTTGGAGTCGCTTTTTCTTCGTTACCCACAACAGATCCAACGTGAAACTTTTGTACTTGAGCAGGCCAGCAACTTAAGAGATCAGCGGCAGATTTAACCCCCCCCCCCCCCCCCCCCCCCCCCGGCTGCCCTCTCCGTGAAATCACAACCCAAGAGATGGGGGATGGGGTTTGCCTGCCAAAGTTGGGGACCAGGGGAGGGTCCCACCAAAGCTGCGGTCAGCACACTCAACTCCAGGGAAGTCCCTAGTGATGCGTGTGCGTGCAGGAGTGGCCGCTGACCCCCACCCCCCCCCCCCCCCCCAGTCTGCCCCTACAGCAGCTCTTCCCTGCAGGGGAAACCTGGGTCTGTCAGCTGGAAGCTGCTGGCAGGCTCTTTGTAACTGCTGCCTCTGCGGGGGTCAGGCCGACCCGATTCTCAGCCGGAGCTGTGCCTCAGCCGGGGAGAGGGGGGGTGGGGGGTTTCCCCAGGGAACTTCCTTCACTCCTACTGCTAGGAACTCTTTTAAGTCCCCCCATGATGAAAGGCAGACTGTCCAGCTTCTTGCATCTGAAGCAGGGCCGGTTGACCTTTGACTGACCTTGCTAAATCCCCGTGCCCCAGTTTTCCTGACTCCCCGTCCTCGTTGCTCCTCCCGGGTTTTCTGGCTCCCTCCGGACAGTCTTGCTGCCGCGTGGGTCTCCCTTCTGGTGCATTTCGCCACCCGGGTGCTGACGGTTCCCCTTTCTGCTTGGGTCCTGCGGCCGCGGTCTCGTTCTGCGCTTCCCGAGGAGCAGGGAAAGGTCGGGGGGCCTGAGGTGACCCAGCCCACCGTAAAGCACTTCCTTCTTTATTTCCTCTCTTTACGGAAGGCGAGGAGGCAGAAGGAAACTAAAGGCTCTGACAGCAGGAGCCGAGATTGTTCTTTCGTACATTAAATAATACATGGGAGCTACGGAAAGTGATCAAGGGAGCAGACAAACAGCTGGGACGGCAACTCGCAGCAGGAATCGCGGCGCTTCTGTCTATGTCGACGAGGCATAAATACTTGTGTCATATTTTTTTTTATGCCACCTTGCACCGCCGTGCACACAAACCCTCTGGGGCTGCAGAATTAAAGGGGAATGCCATGCATCACAGCCACAAACAAGGGGGAAAAAAAAAAGCAGGATTAACGGGCTGCAGGGTGATGCCTGCCGGCCAGAGAGGGCACTAACAGGGCCAAGGTCACCCACAGCGGTCAGCCTGGGGAGGCAGATGTACAGGGAAAACAAACAATCACCCTGCCTCCGCCCTCCAAAATATGCATCTCTTCAAACCAGCCCGCAGACACCGAACCCCCCCCCCTCCCAACACAACCACACACTCTGCAAAGGATGTGCAGCTAGAGAGCAAGCGATGCGACACACCCTGCCTTCATACAATCCTCACCGCGCAAACACAGCCCACAGAACACAACCGTGAAGTCATCACCTCACGACAGAAATAAACCACGCATCAAACACAACCCCACGGGCGGCAAAATGCGTACCGACGGAGGACAATCGTGACACACGCGCACCCATAATCGAGAGGCTCACCAGAGTGCTCTCCCCCTCCCCCCCCCACACACAACACCAACTCGCATGCCGAACACACTCATCAAAACTATATACACGCAACACAACCACACACAGGGACACCTACACCCACCCGCCGACACAGTCATTCTCTCCCACTCCTGTTCCTGCCATTTGTCTGTCTTACAAAGTTTCTCCGTCTCTCTCGCCCCTCATGCTCTCTTCTTCCCTCCTCTGCCTCTCCGTCCCCCTTCTCTCTTTTGTGGATGGATATGTTCCCTATGTTTGCCTCCTTCCCCCCCCCCCCCCCCAGCGTGGCTCAGGGGGGGAATGGCCCAAGCGGGCTGGCTATTTGGGGCTCTGCTCTTCAGCTGACGTCATGATCGCTGGTGGAGCAAGCTGTTGAGAGAATGGCGCGGCTGCCCACGTGGATGCTGTGGAAATAGGATGATGAAAATACCACCAGCTGGTGATGAGGCAGAAGCTGGAGTGAGGTGGGCGGCAATGAGCGAGCTAGAGGGAGGAAGAGACACACTCAGAAACAGGGCGCAAGAGAAAGGCACACACACAGAGAGACAGACACACACACACACAAACAGGGAGACGGAGACACACGCAGGGACAGCGAAAGGAGAGAGAATGCAACCCAAACAGAAAAAGTGCATGCAAAGAACGAGAGAGACAGACACACACACAAACAGGGAGACGGAGACACACGCGGGGACAGCGAAAGGAGAGAGAATGCAACCCAAACAGAAAACGTGCATGCAAAGAACGAGAGAGACAGACACACACACACACACAAAACAGGGAGACGGAGACACACGCGGGGACAGCGAAAGGAGAGAGAATGCAACCCAAACAGAAAACGTGCATGCAAAGAACGAGAGAGACAGACACACACACAAACAGGGAGACGGAGACACACGCGGGGACAGCGAAAGGAGAGAGAATGCAACCCAAACAGAAAACGTGCATGCAAAGAACGAGAGAGACAGACACACACACACACAGGGAGACGGAGACACACGCGGGGACAGCGAAAGGAGAGAGAATGCAACCCAAACAGAAAAAGTGCATGCAAAGAACGAGAGAGACACATACGCAGAAGCAGAAAACAGAAGGGAGAGAAAGAAACAAGCAAGAGACCACAAGAAAGAAAGGAAAGAGACGGAAGGTGTGATGTGACAGTGGGAGAGAGAGACAGAGAGAGAGAAAAGTCAGATTAACAAAGAGCAGAAACACTAAGTGCATCTGGGAGTAGCAATGACTATAAAGACACTACAAGAAAACCCTCTACGGGCCTTATATGCAATAAAGAAACAATGCTCCAGTAAAACTGCCATTACAATTATTTGATAGCATCATTCAACCAATCCTCCTAGATGAGAGTGAGGTCTGGGATCTATCATTGTTAATCCAAGACCAGACAGAATCTGACAAGAGCCCAGCAGAAACCCCGCACCTCCAGCTCTGCAGACGGGCACCGCCACATCCACAGATACGGGGGCAGAGCAGAGCTAGAACAAAACAAATATCCTCACTGTATCGCCCCAGTAACAGCAACACACACTCCCTCCACTACCAGGCGCTTTGTGAAGTAACACAAAACTCCATAGAAGAACACGCGTCGCAAACCTGCCACACCAAAACAGTACTAAATTTCCAGGGCCTGAACAGTAACAACTCTATCTAGGCAAAGGCAGAAATCCAAATATTGCAGCGCATCCTAGAACACCAATACACCTCCTGCTGGGAGGTACAGATCGAAAAACAAATCAAACTGGATTGCTACAGATCCTTGCCCTGAAACTAAATATATATGGAAGACAGACAGACAGATGCCTATCAAATGCAGCATAAGTGATCACAAATTAGAAACAGAAAAATGCAGGCAAAAACTGAACTGGAAACCCCCAAAAAGCTGGACTCTGTGTGTGGAGCACAACAGTGGAAAAAAATAGAAACAGAAATGTATTTTCTCCTGTACAGAGCAAAATGCATAGAGATCAGAGAAGAACATTTCCTAAAACTAACAGAGAAAATCAGTTTCCACCAAAGGGTAATCCTAGAGGAAACAGCGGCTACAGCAGCAAATTATGTCGTACCCTGTGACCAGGCCAGAAATGTAATCTAAGCAGAGACAAGATGGTCCAGCATTAAAACCCAGGCATTGCCCCTGTTGTTGTCATTTCTGTACTCTGCAATTTTATTTTACTGGTTATATATTTTTTTTCTTTTCTCCTTCTATTTTAATCATTTCATGTATTACTTTGGCAACCCATACAAATTGTCATGCCAATAAAGTTTCCTGATTCTGAGAAACAGAGAGAGAAAACAAGAGGAGGAAAAAGTGATATAGAGAGAGAAGAAATGTTCCGGGAGCCGGAGACACCGAAATGACCTGTCTGTGTCTGATCGGCGGGCTGACCTCCCAGCCGCTTCTCTGCCTTCTGCATGGCTCAGGCCAGGAGCAGAGGCGGAATCTGCGAGTGGATAAGGCCTACTGGTTGCACTGCCGTGGATCTCACTTGATCTCCGGTCTTCCTTTCACAGTCACACACATTTACATGGAGAGTCACGTTCACGGTCATTTTATTTGTTTGTTTACTCATGGCCTTGCTCCCGATTATTTTAGTTCTATGTTAAAGGTTCATCAGTCAGCTCGTGCCTTAAGATCTTCTTCCCAGAAATTATTAGTAGCATCTTCGGTTCAAAAGATGCAACTTACGGAGCCAAGAGAACGATGGTTCTATGTGACCGGCCTTTGTGTATGGAATGAGCTATCCAAAGAATGCAGAACACAGACAGATCCTCACCAAATGCAGAATGAAGAGATCAGAAAGTATTAAGAGAAATGTGCTGAGAAGAACTGAACTGGAACCCACAACAAGCCAGCCTCTGTATGCAGAGCAACAATGGAAAACTAGATTCATTATCATTCTTCATAAAAAATATAAAACATCAATCATAACAGTAAAATCATATTCATACAAAGAATAAATATTTCAAACCAGTTAATGAATAAGAGCATCCAAAATTTCCCAAACACCAATAAAATATTTCAAAACATCCGATGAATAAAAAAAAAAAAATTAAAAAATATTCTATTCCCCCCCCCCCAAAATGAAATATTTCAAAAGAGCAGAATCATCAAATTACACCCAATAATTATAACTAAAAGATTTAAAAATCTCCTGCTCTCCATACCTGGGATCTTTTGATTTCCAGTCACCCTGAGATCATCGTGGATTGGGGGAGGTTGGGACGCACAAATTTTATCTTCTCTCTCACACACACGACCAATAACACATTCATTCTCTCACACACTCCCTCTCTCTCACACACACACACACACACACAATCCCACATTGATTATCACACATATCTCTCTCTCACATACTCAGGCTCCTTCTCCTGTACAGATACATTATGTGTGTGACACATACGCTCTCACAGGCTCACAAACACACACACACAAACACAGGCTCTCACAGACACATTCACAGGCACATAGGCTCTCACACAGATACACACACACTGGGGCAGATTTTAAAAGGTACGCGCGTGGCGTACATTTGTGCGCGCAACCCGGCACGCACAGATGTACGCCCGATTTTATAGTTTATAGTTTATTTGGTTTTATATACCGTTACATCAGTCGTTAGACCATCACAACTTGTTATAAAATCTGGGGTCGGCGCGCGCAAAGGGGTGCACACTAGTGCACCCCTTTGCGCACACCGAGCCCTCGGGGAGACCAATTGGCTTTCCCCGTTCCCTCCAAGGCCGCTCCGAAATCGAAGCGGCCTCAGAGGGACCTTTCCTTTCCCACCCCCACCTTCCCCTCCTTTCTCCTACCTGTCCCGCCCCCCAGCCCGGAACCCCCTCCCCGTACCTTTATCTCACAAGTTACGCCTGCCAGAGGCACGCAGTCCCCCAGCCCAGCGATTTTCACATAAAACATTACCTAATCAATATGCAAGCCCAATATCCCCAGAACAATTCTGTCCTGTTTCTTGCAGGACGTTATGCCGCATTCAACTCAGAGTCAGATTGGTATTAATCTTTTGTTTTGTCTTTTTTCTCTGTATCTAAACTTGTACCAACCTTCAAATTTGTACCTTAAGAAATTGAGTCCGTGTGGGCTTTTTTTTCCTCTCCCAGGCTCTTCTGATACAGAGTCCCCCTTATGCAAAGTATCTTTTGCCTGTGTTTTTTTTTCCCAGTGTTGTCTTGCCTTTTAGTGTTGTTTTCCTAATGAGCTCAATAACTTGTCCCAGACTGCTGGCCTGGCCAGATGTGTCTGGCAGATGTGTGTTACACATCTGGAATCTCTGGGCCTTGCTCCAAGCTCTGCCCATTGCACGAAGTGTGAAAGCAGTTGCAATCCACTGCGAGGCAGGACGTCGAGAAGAAGCTAAATAATAAATGCAATTATAAATGTTTAGTGAATCCGGGATGGACCTGAAAAATGGAGAGAAATGTCTGCGGCCTGGGGCCTGAGTTTTGCAGCGCGCTCTGGATCCTGTTAAGGGCCTAAGCTCTGGAGGGGGTCAGCCCTATCCTGCTGAGCTTAGCTCTGGGGCCTCATTGATTGCAGGGCTCTGGATCCTGTTAAGGGCCTAAGCTCTGGAGGGGGTCAGCCCTATCCTGCTGAGCTTAGCTCTGGGGCCTCATTGATTGCAGGGCTCTGGATCCTGTTAAGGGCCTAAGCTCTGGAGGGGGTCAGCCCTATCCTGCTGAGCTTAGCTCTGGGGCCTCATTGATTGCAGGGCTCTGGATCCTGTTAAGGGCCTAAGCTCTGGAGGGGGTCAGCCCTATCCTGCTGAGCTTAGCTCTGGGGCCTCATTGATTGCAGGGCTCTGGATCCTGTTAAGGGCCTAAGCTCTGGAGGGGGTCAGCCCTATCCTGCTGAGCTTAGCTCTGGGGCCTCATTGATTGCAGGGCTCTGGATCCTGTTAAGGGCCTAAGCTCTGGAGGGGGTCAGCCCTATCCTGCTGAGCTTAGCTCTGGGGCCTCATTGATTGCAGGGCTCTGGATCCTGTTAAGGGCCTAAGCTCTGGAGGGGGTCAGCCCTATCCTGCTGAGCTTAGCTCTGGGGCCTCATTGATTGCAGGGCTCTGGATCCTGTTAAGGGCCTAAGCTCTGGAGGGGGTCAGCCCTATCCTGCTGAGCTTAGCTCTGGGGCCTCATTGATTGCAGGGCTCTGGATCCTGTTAAAGGCCTAAGCTCTGGAGGGGGTCAGCCCTATCCTGCTGAGCTTAGCTCTGGGGCCTCATTGATTGCAGGGCTCTGGATCCTGTTAAGGGCCTAAGCTCTGGAGGGGGTCAGCCCTATCCTGCTGAGCTTAGCTCTGGGGCCTCATTGATTGCAGGGCTCTGGATCCTGTTAAGGGCCTAAGCTCTGGAGGGGGTCAGCCCTATCCTGCTGAGCTTAGCTCTGGGGCCTCATTGATTGCAGGGCTCTGGATCCTGTTAAGGGCCTAAGCTCTGGAGGGGGTCAGCCCTATCCTGCTGAGCTTAGCTCTGGGGCCTCATTGATTGCAGGGCTCTGGATCCTGTTAAGGGCTTAAGCTCTGGAGGGGGTCAGCCCTATCCTGCTGAGCTTAGCTCTGGGGCCTCATTGATTGCAGGGCTCTGGATCCTGTTAAGGGCCTAAGCTCTGGAGGGGGTCAGCCCTATCCTGCTGAGCTTAGCTCTGGGGCCTCATTGATTGCAGGGCTCTGGATCCTGTTAAGGGCCTAAGCTCTGGAGGGGGTCAGCCCTATCCTGCTGAGCTTAGCTCTGGGGCCTCATTGATTGCAGGGCTCTGAATTCCCTGGACCAGATGCCACTCTTGTCGTATGATTTTCAGATTGTAGGGAGGGATGAGCCCTTTCTCACTCCCGCCATCTGCCTGCGGAGCCCGCCAGCCCGTTCCCGTCTCTCTCCCCGCTCTCTCGCCAGCTTGCTGTTTCATGTGTAGAAATAAAGTTGCCAGGGTGAATGCCCGTGCCAGGCTATACGGTAACTACTCAGCAGGCAAGACGCGAGGTTAAAGTAATAACAGCGACAGTGAAGCCGAACAATCAGCCACAAGGTGGCAGCTTTATTCAGTATTTTTGCACAACTTTCTGCTGTAAAATGTCCTGCAGGTCCACTGCGGGTGTAGCCGGGGCTTCTCTGTGCACGCAGCTGTTCATGCCTGCCTGGCATCCGCGGGGCTGTTGGCTCTCCTGGCGGTCATGCCTGGCTCCAGGCTGCTACCAGGTGTGCCGGCTTCTTCAGGGTTCCCATCAATCCTGTTCTCTCCCCCCGGATCCTCTCTCCTCTCCGTGCTTGGCCATGTTATTTGCTCAGGAGGGCTTGCTTCGCCCCTTCAGCTGAGCCACACTTGTGCCGTTCACAGCAGTCTCGTGAGGCTGGCTGCTCGGCCATTCGCAGGGCTACGAGAGCTCCTTCACTGCCCAGCGGATACGAGCAGGGTGCAGCCGTTTTGCAGGCAGGTAGCCCAGTGTATAACGGCTCGTTGGGCGTCCGGGTGAATGGCTTGATTTGAATTGGGTCACCAACATTCGGCTCAGGCGAATCCCTAGCAGATCTGTCACAGCTTGACTTAAAGAGTTGCTTCCTGTGCCACAGCCTTTCCAATGCACCTTGTACCGCACAGGGCTTAGGTAGTTCACTGGCTTCGCTCTCCTTTACATCAGGCGCTGTGCTGGGCTGATCGCTGTTCATGTCTTCTGTTTCTCCAGCAGAGTATAACTTTCCACGGGGCTTTGCCGTCCCATTTTTCCTTATCTTCACATTTATAAAAACATTTATAAACTGCAAAATGACAGCATCTGTTCTAAGCGGTGTACAATATTCCGTAAACGGCAGAATACATACCCTACACAGCACAATTAAAACAAATCAAAACTCACCTAAAACATAACCAAATTCAAACTACCTAAGTTGACAGTATCTTTAAAATAAACATCCTCGTGTAAAATGCAGCCTGTCAGTTGAGGATTTTAAGTGACTGGATGCCTGGGAAGGGGCGCTGCACTAATAATGATATAGAAATGGGATGGATGACACCGTATTTTCCAATAAATATGATACAAGCACCTGGGCCACGCCTGTCGCTGCAGATGAGGACTCATCCCTTAATTAAACCTGTACATAAGGCATGGGTGTATCTTAGAAATAAATAGTGACTACCGAGGACGTATTCTACATTATTACATTTCAGGAATAATCTATGTTTCAACAAGGTGGAGAAGGAGTGTTCAGTGGGATGAAGCTGGAATTCGTTGTGTGGTTGATACAATGTCCGATGCTGTGGTCATCTGTTCCTCTGACGACCCAATATTCAACTCTGACGGCTTTAGTGGGGATTCCAATGTTTGTCCCAGCACTAGCTTGAGGGTGTCGTGGTGCTGCAGTGACGTGCTCAAATCCTTAATTAGTAGCAAACCATTTAAATTGCATGCATGAAGATTGAGGCCTATTACCCCAAATTAATCTAAATATGTTCATCCTGGAGGAAAGGAGGAGTAGGGGTGATACGATACAGACTTTCAGATACTTGAAAGGTTTTAATGATCCAAAGACAACGACAAACCTTTTCCGTTGGAAAAAATCAGCAGAACCAGGGGTCACGATTTGAAACTCCAGGGAGGAAGACTCAGAACCAATGTCAGGAAGTATTTCTTCATGGAGAGGGTGGGTGGATGCCTGGAATGCCCTTCCGGAGGAAGTGGTGAAGACCAAAACTGTGAAGGATTTCAAAAGGTCGTGGGATAAACACTGTGGGTCCATAAAGTCTTGAGGACGTGAATGAAGAGAAGAAGCATGGGGGTGACTTGCAGGAATGACAGCTACTACCTGGAGATTAATACCCTTATTCAATAAACACTTGCATGGTTAATGCGACTCCAACATTGCTCTATGCTTCAACGGCAACAGGAAATGTGGAAAAAAGGATTTGCATTCACAAAAAAGCGGGGGAGTAGCTTGCTTGTTGCGGCGGTTACTACCCCAAACACATCTGGACTGTGCTTCTAGGATGGTATTTTTTAACAATGTCCACGCCTCTTATACACTTTTTACCTTTGAAAGTTTTGCGCTGGAGCCATGGATTTACTTACTGTCCTTCTTCCAATTTGATCATATTATGATCACTATTGCCAAGTGGCCCCACCACCGTTACCTCTCTCACCAAATCATGCACCCCACTGAGAATTAGATCTAAACTTTCTCCCTCTCTCGTCGGTTCCTGAACCAATTGCTCCATAAAACTCTCATTTATTCTATTCAGGAACTTTTTCTCTCTAGCATGTCCTGATGTTTCACTTACTCGGTCAATACTGGAGTAATTGAAATCTCCCATTATTACTGCACTATCAGTTTGGTTAGGTCTCTAATTTCTCTTAGCATTTCACTGTCTGTCTCACCATCTTGGCCAGGTGGACGGTAGTATACTCCTATCACTATACTCTTCCCCAACACATAAGGGATTTCTACCCATAAAGAGTTGATTATGCATTTAGTCTCATGCAGGATCTTTATCCTGTTGGACTCTTTGCCATCCCAGACATAAAGCGCCACCCCGCCTCCCGGATGCTACTCTCTGTCATTGCGATATACTTTGTACCCCGGTATAGCACTATGAGCTGATCGACCATAATGTACAAACTGAATCTGGCAGCACTTGATTGTAGCTTCTGCAGACATGTCTGGGAGCAGTTCAGTTTCCCTGAAGTCTGAATAGTAATTGGCTATCAACAGGAACCCGTTCTCAGCAAAGTTGAATAAATCCATCCTGACAATCTGCCAAGGCCAGGTAGGTACATCACAGTCTCCTTCTGCTGCTTGTGCTCATATTCATTGCAGGTAAAACAATTGCCAACTAAAGTCTTTGATCTTACATGTTACGCAGCACACGGTATCGCGGGCCTTCTGATAGCAAGCTTCCCCTCTGATGTGGCTTCAGTGTATATGTGTTAGCATCTCTGGTTGCAGCAAATTGGCTATAATAACCCTTGGCCTTTTGCACAGGATGCCAGTTTGAAGGCTGATTTCATCCCTAAATGACCAGTAATCCTTTATGGTAGCTGGTACTTCCTCCTTCTTTTTATAGTCACCCATCCAGAACCACGAACGTCAATGCCTACAAGGTTTCATCTCCTGCAGGGTGCTTATGATCTGATGCAATCTCTGGGCTATGACATTCAGAAAATCTTCTTGATTGATTTGTGTGATGTCTGATTATTCCTGTTGCACCTAGCAAACCCAGAGATGTTCAGACCCTGCACTGGACTGCTCTAGTTCTGCTATGTGCATCACTGATATACATCTCAGGGCCTGGCTTATAAACAATATCAAGGTTGTAGTTCTGCACTGTAAGCTGCATGCTCCGAAAATAGTTGGGAGCACCCAATAGGGGCTTCTTGGTTTTAGGGGCTTATGATCAGCTTCTGCTGTAATTATATGGTGTCGTAGAGGTAATGTTGAAAACGTTGGTAGGCAAACACAATGCTCGAACATTACCTTTCGATTTGTATGCAATTCTGCTCAGCTGGGGGTAAGCGCCCTAGAAGACAAGACCACCAGCTAATTCTCTCATGCACCAAACAACATCCAAGCCCACTGTCTCTGGTGTCACTGTGTATCGCATCAGGCTGGGTGACATTGTAGTACTTCAATATAGATGCATCTATGATCAAGCGCTTTATTTCCTGCACTGCCTGGTCATGCTTTGCAATCCAGTGCCAAATGGCATCCTTATCCAGGGCTTTTCAAGGGCTCACATACCTCTGACAGGCAGGGCATGCATTTTGGCAGGGAGGTCACAAACCTAATGAAGCACTGCACAGATTTTACATTCACAGGCTGTAGCATATCCCGTTCAGCTCTAACTTTATCTGGATTTGTCTTCAGTCCCTGTGAGGGCAGGATGTGTCCGTGGAAGCAAACTTCCTTCATTTGAATTGCAATTTCATTTTAGCTTCACCTGTCTGCATCAATCTATTAGCGCCAAGAGCTTGTCATCGTGGTCATGCTCTGCTTCCTCATCAGTCACTGCAGGCCATGATGAAGATACCGCCCACTATAGATTTGATACCACTGAGCTCTGGTAACCATTCGTGCTGCTTCTGATACCCCTCTGCTGCTACCAAGACTTCAGATGGTAGTTTGAGCCATCTTTTTCTGCCCCAGGGGGGGTCCAGAATGTGGTCATGAGGCTGCTTTCTCATCTAACTTACACTGCAGGAATGCATCCTCTGCATCAATAAATTTAAACATTCAAGCCTTAGATATCTTCCAGTATTGGCATGATGCAGTGAAATCTCTTCAGTGCTAGGTTCAGAAACTTTGGATCAATACAAATCCTCAGTTTCTCTGGTTTCCTTACTACTACCAGTTGGTTTGGTTACCAGTATGAGAAGACTATCAGCTTCCTGCCTATCCAGCTGTGCTTTTATCTCTGGCTATGGCTACACTGTGTGGAGCCCATTGGATTGGTTATATTGGGACAGAGCTCAAAATGGACTTCTCCTGGAACAGATTTCACCGATCCAAGAAACATGTCATCATATGCGTTGGTCAACTGTTGTCTCAACAACGGTCTGGTGCAGTGATGTTCTAGGTGGTTTGACTTGGTAGGAATGGTGTTGAACCAGACAGCAGTGATTTCTGATTGGCTTTCACCATCTCAAACTCAAGCTCATGAGTACGTTTATGTATGCCTGACTGTACATGAAAAAGTCCCAAGGACGAGAATATTAGTGTTACTGGGTTGTAGTTTGCCCTTGGTGCCACACTCATCTTGTCTTTCAAACACATGACGTTACATGTCGCCCCAGCTGACAGAATTGTAGTATGTTATTTAATCTGAGATTCACAAACCATTTGTGTCCTGTTGTTCACAGTGCCTGCACATTCCTTTGAGATCACGTCAGTACTGAGCAAGTCTGTATCACCTGATTCCATCTCCGCCAACCTATGCAGCTTTCCTGCTGTATTTTACCTTTTACACACTCTTGCAAAATGATTTGGGCTACCGCATGACCTACATGTTTTTCCATATGTTGGACATTCTTTCTCTCGTTTATCTACATTGCCACGATACCTACATGCTGCAAATTTGGTGGCATGTGGGTAATCCTGCTGTCGTTCACTGCAGTGGCCATTTATGCTTTGCTGATGCTTATTTGTTGCATTTACAGCCTGCTGGTCCTATTCCCTATTTCTCATCTGCGAGTCGGTAAGCTCTGTAGTGTGAATATTGCAATAGCTGTACCCAAAGTTAAGTCTCAAGGTCTCAGAAGATGGTGACACAGGCACTCACTGGATGTGCCATGGACTAATTCATCCTGCATTAGTTCTTCTTTCAGAGGGCCATACTCACATGCCACTGCGTTCGCTCTCAAATGTGCGATACAGTTGTCATTGGATTCACCTCCTCTTGTAGCAGCCAACTATATAATCTTTCATATAATTACATTTTTTGCAGGCATGAAATAGATCTCCAATGCATCAAGGATGACTTTTGTATCCTTTGTTCCTCTATGAAGCTTAAATTATGTTTGTAAACATAGTGGCCTCCTCTAATGTGGCTGCTTGCACTTCAGCTGGCTTCTCATTTAAGCCTATGTAGTGTTCAAATCCAGCCCTGAAATTTTGCCAGTTGCTACTTAAGTCACCACTACCTTTATGCCTTCCTAGGCAGAACGCTGTTTGCGGCTGCAATGATGTGGAAACGCTCTGGTGCTTCACAGTCCATAGGAGGGCACATGCAGTACTAAGCCTAGCCTTCTGCTCACAGTTCCTGAGCCCACTGCATTCTGGAAACTCTCTGCTTCAGATGCAGGGGATGCAATGCGGATTCGGATACTTCCCACACCATGTTTCATATGTAGAAATAAAGACAACTTTTATTCCACTTATATTGGGGACCAGTACTAGGTGGATTACAGAAAAATAAAACAGTTTATAATGGAGATAATAAAAAGTTAAAGTACCCAGCAAGGAACACAAAATGTGAAGGTGAAAACAGATATGACATAGAAAACAATGAATTATAACCAGCAACCACAAGGTAGCATCAACCTGTCAGTTAACATCTGTAACATTTGCTGAAACTGCCCGTTCGCTGTAAATGAGGCATGCGAAATCCTGCCATCCCTCTTCCCCGATCCCCTTCAGCTGCCCACGGGTGGCCCATCCTCCAGAGAGCCACTGAGTCCCCAGAGTCGTGTGTGCCCTCATCCACTTTACATCACTTTATAGTGAAATATGCCATACGATAAACAATAACAATTAAAAACGCGCTTTTTCTGCAGAAGGTTTCAAACAAGAACCATCTCAGTTTATTATGGATAAATCATCAGGGCTAATATGATGCTTACAGACTATTTTTTGCACGTTGCGCAACCCCGCTGCGTAATTTGGGTGACTCTCCAGCACATAGAGCGCCCTCTGGCGGCCGCACGCAGCCCGGCACCCGCGCTCGCTCGCCTCGTGCACTCCGGCTACGTCTTGTGCGTAGGGTGGGCGGGGCGTCCGCGGTGGCTGGGGGGCGGGGTTCCTGCCCGTGGACGGTTCTGCGGCTCGGACGGCGGGAGCTGGTGAGTGGGGATGGAAAGGCGCTGGATAGGGAAGGACGCGGCCGTCGGATCGGCGCGTGGGGAGGGCCGGGCTAAGAGTGATGCGTGTGGATTGCTTGTGAGTGCCACGGACCTGCCCTTTCAGTGGCAGCTGCACGCGTGGGGTTCTTCCATTGCGTGGATGCGAGCGGTAGGCGCTTGGCTTCTCGTTGGCTTTGTGCTCTTGCTGTAGCTTCTGCCATCATTGCTTCTGCCGTTCTTCCTCCCTGAAGACTTTATCGTCCAAAGCCACAGAGAATGGGGAAAAGTTCTGCACGAGTCTCGCGTGGAGAGAGGCTCAGCGCCCTGGCTTTTTTTTTTTTTTATGTCTTAAGATCTCACAAAATGTGCAGATAGTCTGCTTTTGAAAGTCGTAATATTAAAGGATTTCTGCAAATGACTTTATTTACATATATTGTCCTGGAAAGCCAAGCCTTAAGTGGTTAGATGTCCGAAGCTTTACACGTGAAAGGCTACAAAAATAATTTCTTACAGCATTTAAAGATGTTACTGTGTTAAACTTGCAGCTAAAGCCGATTTGAAGTTCCTAATAGTTGAACATTCCTGGAAGTGAAAGTGGCTGTTGAGACGTGAACCAGCATAGGAAAGGCATTTTGTACCTAATATATTGCTTTTTTATTTGGAAGCATTAGTTAGGTGGAATATACATTTTATTTATCTATTTATTTTTAATTTTTCTATACCGAAGTTCCTGTACGAATACAGATCACACCGGTTTACATGGTAACAGCAAAATTCGCTTAGGAGCATTACCTATAACAAATAACATATAACAAATAAATAACATATAACAAATAACATATAACAAAGAGCAACATAACAAGGCATCAAAATATGCAAAGAATTTTAACTTAATATATAGTAAGCAGAACATATCCTATCCTATCAATTAACTTCTCGTAAATATGTATCGGTGGAAAGTTTTGGAAAGGTGGGTGGGAAACAAAGTGAGAGCCAATTAAGGTGGAAAGAGAGGGGGAATAAACAGTCGGAGGTTGCAAGAAATAAGAGACTATAAAGGCTGGAATCTGGAGTATGGGAAGAATAGCATTAGGAGTCCGGGAAGGCGAGGCTGAATAGCCATGTTTTAAGTCTTTTTTTGAAGGAAGATGGACACTGCTCTTGCCTGAGGTCTGGTGGCAGTGCGTTCCACTGATGGGGGTCCTGCTGTCGAGAGGGCCCTCTTTCTTAAGGCTGATTTTGCTTGTGGGGCAAACAGGATGTCTTTATAGGCGCTTCTAATGGGTCTGGATGAGGTGTGAGGTGTGAATTGAATGGTGGTGTCGATGGATGTGAGGTTGTGTTTAGCTTTATGGATGATCGTGAGGACTTTGAAGAGGATCTGGAACTTGACGGGAAGCCAGTGGAGGTGCTGAAGAACGGGGGTGATAATGATCTCTTTTTTTGGTGTTGGTGAGGATCCTGGCGGCTGAGTTTTGAACCATTTGAAGAGGTTTTATGGTGTTGGCTGGGAGCCCGAGCAGGAGGGAGTTGCAATAGTCCAGTTTTGAGAGGATGATGGATTGCAATACCAGTCTAAAATCTTGGAGGTGAAGAAGAGGTTTTAAATTTCTGAGAACTTGTAATTTGAAGAAACAATCTTTCGCTGTGGTGTTCACGAAGTTCTTTAGGTTAAACTGATTATCTAGGATCACGCCTAGATCTGTGACGAAAGGGGATGATTTGATCGTTGAGTTGACCGAATGAGCTGGGGATGGTGATGTTGGGGGTTTGTTGAGGATTTCCTTTGAGATGATAAGAATCTCGGTTTTGTCACTATTTAGGACCAGGTTGAGTGTGGCCAGTAGTTGGTTAATTTCTTGGAGGCAGGTGGTTCAATGTTTTTTGAAGAGAGTTTTTGATCGGGATGAGGATTTTGCCCCCCCCCCCCCCCCCCCCCGACATCAAATCAATAAATAATATGCCTTTTTTGGACAATTTAATTAAAGCTGAAGCTTCTCTTCCTTGAATGCTCAGGGCCTGAAACCTTTTCTTCTGTAGGCACACGTTCATGGTTTTCAATAATCTTTTACAAGTCATCTGCATCATCGTTCAATCATATCAGGATTTTTTCCAGCAGAGCAAAGAGCAAGGTGTTACGGTCTACCTAGAGCACGCTGGGCAACACAAATTAGCACGTGTGGGTTCCGGGTTCAGGTGTCCTAGAGATAGGCAGATCGGTGCAAGTTTCCTTGACAGCAGAAATATTCCAGCAAACGTGGGAGTGCCTAGGTTTCAGTTTATAAATTAGCATGTTCTAGGGCAGACACACAGGTCTAAGCTTTCATTCACAATTTAAACTAATAAAAGCAGATAATACAACAGATACAGGCTAAGCGGCAAGTGCAGTAAATCAGTAAGGCAGGCTCCCAAGTCGTAAAGAAAAATCCCCAGCGTATTGGATTTGTAACCAGGGCCGGTGCTAGCTTTTTGGCTGCACTGTGCAAACAATTATTGTACTGCCCCCTTCTCCTTCTGGGTTTTTTTTTTTAATACTTAATTCTTGCTGTTTCTCCAGTAATCAACAACAATAGAAACAGCCTCTCTCTATCAGTCTTTCGCACGCGCAGTCGCACACTCTGTTTCTAGCTCTCTCACTCACTCGCTCTGGCTCTCACACTCTCCTACTTTGTCATTCACACTCAAACACTCTCTTATTGAGTCTCACTCTGTCACACTGCCTTGCTTACACACTGTCCCTCAGTCTCTCTTAGCCTCACACACTCTTTCTCTCTTATACTCTGCCTCACTCTCTCTGTGTCACTCAGTCTCCCCTTCTCTTTCTCTTGCTCTCAACCAGCCATCCACTTGCTACCCTCACCTTACTCCCCCCCCCCCTGCCACCAGGATAACTGACACATTCCCCAACCCTCCCTACTCCTCCCCTCCCCAATTCATGCCTAAATGGGGGAGGGATGATTCTAAGGCGTTCCTGCCCTGCCTGATGGCACCAGCTGGCCATGTGGCTGCACAGCACTGGCTTCAGGGCCGGCCGGTGCCTCTTTTGAATGCCATCAGGCAGGGTCAGGATCGCCTTGGAGTCATTTCTGCCCTATTTATGCATCTGGGACCTGCGGACGGACGGGGTGAGATGAGTTCCGAGGGTGTGGGTGGCAAGCGTTCTTCGACCCCCACCCGCACTGGCTGACCGTCCGCGCTGCCGCTGCCCCCGGTAGTATCGAGCCCTGTGCGGTGCCATAGTTTGCACCACCTGACTGTACCTCACCTTGATCTCAGATTTGGAAAAACATCCAAATCCCAGACCAGCAGGCCTGGGACTGGGCGACTCTGGCTTCCTTTGTCTGCAGAGGCTTTCGCCGGGCGCACCTTTCCTTCTCACTCAGTGCAAGCCGACCTGCAAAAAGAGACGCTGGGCCTCTGAATTCCAGCACCTGCCGAGGAGAAAAAGCAGTCAGGACGGGAGCAGGGAGGCCCTGGCAATCTGGGGCCGGCTGCTTTGTGCTTGGGAGTGGTTTTTAAAATAAAACAGTGGCCTAGCCACAGTGTTTACAGTTAACAGAGAAGCCCATTTTTTTTTTTCAGTTTGCAAGGCCTGTGCAGCAGGGGATCAGTGTGGCGTGAGTGTCCTGAGTCAGTACTGGGCAGTTTCCTTGCCTGGAAGTCCAGTGGTTTGATGACACAAGTCTCTCTCTCACACTGGGCTCAGAGGAGAGGCTGAGGAAGGAGGGAAGGAAGGAAAACAAATATAAAAGTGGAAAATTGGCCTGTCATGCTTCTTTGCTGTAGGGCAAAGAGTAGAACAAGTCTGCAGTATAGTGCAATGTTTCCAAGAAGCACTGAACATGGGGAAGTCTTACTGTCCTCAGGCCGGAGGAGCCACACACTTCTCGCTTTCATGAGTTAAAGCTAGCGCTGCCTGGTGGCCCGGGGCCTAGAGGGAATCCCGGGGCTCGTCCTGGTTTTCTCAAACCTCCTTCCTGATGCATTTTGTGTCCCGTGGCTTGGAGGTGAATTGTAAGAAGTAAGACTACAAATCCCACAATACACTGGGACTGGCCCTCCATAGACCGGCTTGCCTGTAGCCCTGCATAAAGGTATAACAGAAACATAGAAACATGATGGCAGAAAAAGACCATACGGTCTGCCCGTCCTCACCAACTAATTCAGCTTTACAAATCCCGTCTCTCCCGCAGGGATCCCATGTGTTTATCCCATGCTTTCTTGAATTCAGATACTGTTTCTGTCTCCAGCATCTTCATTGGGCCATGCATCCACCCACCCTCTCTTTAAATAAATATTTCTTAAGATTACTCCTGAGTCTACTGCCTTTCACTTTCAACCGATGATTTCTTGTTCTAGAGCCTCCTTTCCATTGAAAGAGACTCTCTCCTCCTGTGCATGGAAACCTCTGAGATATCTGAATGTCTCTAGCGTAACTCCCCTTACTCACTTTTCCTCTGGAGTACACATGTTTAGATCTTTAAGTCTATCCCCATGTGCTTTAGAATGAAGACCACTGATTATTTTAGTAGCCTCCCTCTGGACCGTCTCCATCCTGTTTATATCCTATTGAAGGTGCAGTTTTCAGAACTGTACCCAGTGTTCCAAGTGAGGTCTCATCAGGGGCCTACACAGGGGCAATATCTCCTCCCTTTTTCTGCTGACCAGTCCTCTCCTTATGTAGCCAGGCATTTTTTTGATTGTTGTAGTTGCTTTATCCACTGAGAGACAGTCATTCCCAGATCCCGCTCTTCTTTCGTGCTTAGCGGAATTTCATCCCCTATACTGTACCTTTGGTTTTTGTATCCTATATGTATAATTGCATTGTTTAGCATTAAATATTAGCTGCCGGATCCTAGGACATTCCTTGAGATTCTCTAGATCCCTCCTCATGTTTTCCACACCTTCCCGGCTGTCTGCCCTGTTGCAGATTTTCGTATCATTGGCTAAAAGACAAACATTTCCCATCAATCCGTTTGCAATGTTGCTCACAAAAATGTAAAAAAGAACCCATGCAAGAACCAATCCCTGATGCCCACAGCTAGTAATTCTCATCTATAAGCAGGCTGAATTAGCCATTAACATGTGGGTGACGTTATCTGGCGGCACCAGATGGATTTGTTTCTCCAAGCTTTGATGTTTACTGAGCATGTGCGGGAGTTCCTGCATGGGAGTCACCTCATGAAACTCCTCAGTCATTTTTTGGCCGAGCTAAAGCACCGGATGTATGCTTCGTCTTTCCTTCCATTTTTTATTTCAAACTCTTTTTTTTTTCTTTAGAAACTTTTCCTGCATACTGTTTCTTCAGCCACACCAACCACACCTTTCAGCGCTAACCAAAAAAAAGAGTGAGAGGAATCAACGAATCAACTGTAAGAGGATTCCTTCCCTCACACAGAATGTCAGCCCACAAGAAAAAGGTGGTGAGTGGATTTAAGAGCTTTCCGTGTGGAAAAATTATGTCCCTCACTGATGGGCAAGAGCTCTGCTACTGTTGGCTGAGACCAGATCATGAGCAGAAGAACTGTGAAACCCGTGGACATATGTTCCTGCACTCACAGCATTTCAGACCCATACACATGGAAGAACTGTGTAAATCTCAGGAGTAGTAGTATCATCTGCCTCCTCGGCATATGAATCGAGGCTGTTCCAAAACGCCCCATCTGCTAAGGCCAAAACTACGGGTTCAAGTTCAGCTGCTCATCAGTCGTCAACGCATAAGTGGTATCACTCTCTCGAGCTGATATCTCCTATATCAAAGACACACAAGCATCGGGGCACATTGATGGCGACACAACAACCTTCTTCAACACCACCCCATATGCACCATCTCAATAGAGTGTGTTGAAGCACTGAGCCTCGATGCATGCTGGCATGGCACTGACGCGTTCGATGCACGATGCCATGAAACATTCAAAGCATGGCGTGCTGCTATATCCGTAGCCAGTGATGCACTCAAGGACATCGATGCACTCAATACATGGTGCACCGAGCACCCAACCCACAATACATTGACATACCTGATGAATGATACCCCAGTGCATTCAATATCTATTGCACCGCCAATACCTACATTGGCACACCAGCCATTGATGCATGGCGCATCGATACAGATCGTACTGATGCATTCAAAGCACATTGATTCCGATGCAGCGATGTCCTCTCCTCATTGTTTACCAGTGCACCGGATACAGGCCATAATATATTTGATGCACGATTCGCTCCATGAGGCACCACATCAGTCCTCGAGTGTATATGTTGCAAGTATCTCATCTGCATCGCCCAGAGATTCTTCATCTCCATCCTGGGATCCATGGAGGCCTCCAACCCAGAAATTCTCCAGTCATCCACAATCTGCAGGGGAAGGATTCCAATTGTCTTTAACTCCTCCTTTGGTTAGAAGACCTACCCTTGCAAGATTGGTGGCAGAAGGACTTTGCTTACAAACAGGAGGCCCTATCTATCCCTTCTATCATACCTCACTTCTCGAATAAACCGCCATTTACGTACTATGAACCAGTTCTGGTTTCGGAAAAAGATGTCCCTCCATCTACTCTAGGCCAGAGGACCCAACTGTCATATGACCATATTGCAGAGTTAGTGAAAAGCTTCTTTACCTCACTTGCACAAGAGACAGTTGGAACTCTCCAGCTTCTCTTCTCCAACCCTTTGTCAGATTCTTCATGGACACATTTGCTTGCAGCAGAGTCTACTCAGTTGGAGGTCATGGACAAGGCCATTCCTCCGATACCCTTCTTCTCTGGTGTCCTGGCTCAGTGAACAGGAAGGATCGGAAGATGATTCCACTGGAATATTTTCAGGACATCCACCTGATCTTCTGGAGCATTGTTAACATCCAGAGGACCCCACCTACTCCAGATTTGCGGAGAAGTTCATAACAGCCTTGGATATTCTTGTCCATAAAGACAAAGATCTGCGACTAGAGCTTCTTAGTACACTCAAGATTCTGGATACATTCGCAGAACCTGCCGCCTTACTAGTTCATGAAATTTTGAAGACTCCACTCTTTAAATTGTGGAAAATACCTATATTGTGTGTCGTCCCCCCCCCCCCCCCCCCGTCCCCCCACCACATTCTCTATTTGGGTAGGCGCTAATTTCTGAAAGTAAAATGTGCGGCTTGGCTGCACATTTTACTTTCTGAATCTCGCGCGAATACCTAATAGGGCCATCAACATGCATTTGCATGCTGAGGGCGCTATTAGGTTCGGCGGGTTGGACGCGCGTTTTCTGCCCCTTACTGAATAAGGGGTAAGGGAAAACACGCGTCCAATGGCAGGTAAACAGTGCGCTCCGTCGACCTGAAAAATGTGAAGATTTTCGTCTGTTTGCCAGGCTCCGGGTCACCTGACGCGCCTTTCAATAATTAGCTTGGCGGTGGAGGCAGCGGCGCAGGAGTGATTCACGGATACCCCGGGCTGATATTTGTCTGCAGTCCGCCCCCGGACACTAGATGAATAAACCCCAGAATTAAGCACGGAGGCTGGAATTCAGTAAAGGACACGTGCGTTCCGTTTGGAAATACTCGCGCGTACGTGGATTCACCGCCGATACCTCTACCGGTTCACCCAGTCCTCCCCCCACTAGCACTTCCCCCTGAACCTCCACCAATTTTCAGTGCCCTCCCACCCCAAATAATGCAGACAACAGACAAGCCCAGTTTCACTTGCACGAGTCCATGGGCAGGTGCAAAAGTGTAATATATGCAAATCTCTTATAAAATAGCAACTTCCACACGTACTTCTGAACCCCTCCTAGACCACCCCTCCCGGTAAAATAATACACGCAGAGCCGAAAATACGCACGAACTCTTGAGGATTTTGCAAATAACCTTTAAGTTTCTATCTGAGGCAATAGCGGGCGAAGTGACCTGCCTAAGTTCACAGGGAGCCTCAGGATTTGACCCCTGGCTCATAGCTCGCTGCTCGGACCCACCGCGCCATAGCCAGGACAACAGTGGGATGCAGCAGACAGTGCGTAACGGCCTGAGCGGATGGCCAGAATCCCAGCCGGCGTCCCCAGCTGTCGCCAGGATTTGTGCATTTAGCCCGCAGCTGGCGAAGCGGCTCAGGAGTCCTGTTCACCAGATGTTCCCGGATATTAGTGGCTTTAGTCAAACACCTCGTGACTCTGGCAGGGGCTTGCGCTTCTGTCCCAAGGAGCGGGGTAACTGCAGCAATCTTGGTCCTATTTATATTTTATATTTGTATTCCACTGTAAGTTAGATATGTTATTATTTTATGGTGTAGCATCCCTGCACTGCATTCTGTGCACTGCCTCATGATACGTGGAAAGGAGTTTTAAATCTAAATAGAGAGGCTTGGCTGGTGGCACGGGTGTTATAGGTTAAGGAATCTGGATCCTAATCATGTCCTCAGGAACAGTGAGTGCGGTTGATATGTTGGACAGGAACTAGACAGTCAAAAGGTTGTGTGGACCAACATGGGGTGAGAGCTAATATGCAGCTGTTCCTGTTTACAGAGTGCATTATCAGAACAGTAAGACATCAGCAAAGGAGGGAGCGGTGTAGATCAGTGCTTCTCAATCCTTTTCCTGACAGATGACGCTCACGTGCATGATACCCCCGGTCACTACGTTCTGCAGCTGAACTAAAAAAAAAAAACAACATTCAAAATAATATTTTATTGTTAAAAATGATGCAAGAGAGAGAAAATATTCTTTAAATTTCAATACTTGCTTGTAAAAAAAAAAAAAAAAAAAAAGTTATTGCATTTTTTTTTTTCACAAAAGCTTTAATTTTCGCTTACTTCATCGGTGAGAAACCTGGGACTGAGGTGCTACGCACGGTTTCTCCACACAGGGTTGAACGGTAGACAAACTCTCCCGCATCTCGCCGTCGGCCTCAGGAAGTCCTGACCTCCTCTGGAGTTTATACAGGGCAGAGCTAAAACATATAAATACCCCCTTTCAACTCTCTGTGGCACTGTGAGCCGAGTGGCTTGAGTGTCAGGCTTGGCTTTCATCAGCTTTTATTAATAAACAACAGAAAAGCAGCTCTGCTTACTGTAGCAGTTCTTTAAACAAGAAACAAACGGCAATGTAGTTTGTAGCTTTGCAATCTGGGCCTTCCTTCGCTTCCCGGGGCCTCCTTTTCCCTCCTGGGCCTGGCTAGTAGGAGGTCTAGAACGGGTAGATGTGAATCGGTTATTTACTATTTCGGATAGTAGAAAGACTAGTGGGCACTCCATGAAGTTAGCATGGGGCACATTTAAAACTAATCGGAGAAAGTTCTTTTTCACTTAACGCACAATTAAACTCTGGAATTTGTTGCCAGAGGATGTGGTTCGTGCAGTTAGTGTAGCTGTGTTTAAAAAAGGATTGGATAAGTTCTTGGAGGAGAAGTCCATTACCTGCTATTAAGTTCACTTAGAGAATAGCCACTGCCATTAGCAACGGTAACATGGAATAGACTTAGTTTTTGGGTACTTGCCAGGTTCTTATGGCCTGGATTGGCCACTGTTGGAAACAGGATGCTGGGCTTGATGGACCCTTGGTCTGACCCAGTATGGCATGTTCTTATGTTCTTATAGCTTTGCAATCTGGGCCTTCGCTAGGTTCCTGTTCTTCCTGGGGCTTCCACGTTCCTCTTGGGCCTGGCTTAGTTGTACTCCTTTCCTAGGGGACCCCCCAGCCCCTACCCGGGACCAGGACTCCCTGCTGTATAAGACTTAAGGTAGACTGGGCCAGATGTCTGGAGCTGGTCTCTTAAGGTGTTCTGGTGTTTTCTCCTGAATATTCCCCTCTCATTTGCCTTTCAAAAAATATATTCAAATTCTGGTATCCTTTCAGTGACAGCCTTCAGAATTCCTCCCCTGTCAGGCACTTTGTGAAATAACACGAAAACCTGCAAAGAGAAACAGTTAAAAGCTATAGAGCAAGCTTGTCCTAGCATTCGAGCACCTAACACCCAGGATTCAAACTGCAGCAGCTCTGGAATTACAGAGCACAGTACACTCCCCCTTGGAAAAACAAAACGGCCATAGATCGCCTTCGTGCTGGTCAGCAGACTCTCTCCCTCTGTCACACACGCAGAGCACAAGACTGACCCTCACTTAGGACGGAATAAAGGACCCTAAAATAAAAGCAGAAACCTGCAGACAAATACCGACGCCCCGAGAAGCCAGACGGTCTGGGGCAGCCGGGACACTCTGCACAGACGTATACAAAGGCCGTGGGAGAGTTTTCACCCTCCGACTTTACGTCAGCGTCCGCACTGGAAGCGTTCCCTGAGTTTGAGGAAAGTCCGTGCCCAGATTTGCTTCCCGCCCTGCACCTCCTCCAGCAGCCAGGCACATGTGGCTGACAGGGAAAGCAGAGGCCTGCCACGTCACGGTGTGGGCGACCACAGCAGCGTCCCGGCTTGCTGGCTGGCGCAGATAACCAGAGAGCCACTGCGTGACCCCATTGTTAGGCCTATAGCTCAGGGATCTCCTTCCTAGCCGCAAAGGCTTCTGGGGTCCAATAATGGTGTCAGCCAGTTACAGCACGCTTCCGTCCCAGGAGGGAAAGAGTCACTAAACACAAAGTTTTTATTTCAATTGTTTAATTAATTGTTATCTTGTTACAATGTAAAATAGGGCAGATCTCACCCTATTCAACCTGTTACCTGGAAACCAATGTGATATCTCGATCGAATGTCGGTATACAAAAGAAATAAATAAATATCTACATAGTCTACTTTGTAAAAGCCATAATCGCAAGTCAAAGCATTTTGCTGGAATATTTCCAGTTAATTGTACTAACACTGACGGAATCCATCGTGGTAATAATCCAAACGTAGATTACGCAAGTCAGTCAGCATTGCTTCACCTGACGTGCTCGCATGCGGCTGTACTGGGGGAGAGCTGGACGCTGCGCTCCTGTAGTGGCTGCATTGCTTCACCTGACGTGCTCTCATGCGGCTGTACTGGGGGAGAGCTGGACACTGCGGATGCTGCGCTCCTGTAGTGGCTGCATTGCTTCACCTGATGTGCTCGCATGCGGCTGTACTGGGGGAGAGCTGGACACTGCACTCCTGTGGTGGCTGCATTGCTTCACCTGACGTGCTCACATGCGGCTGTACTGGGGGAGAGCTGGACACTACGGACGCTGCGCTCCTGTAGTGGCTGCATTGCTTCACCTGACGTGCTCGTATGCGGCTGTACTGGGGGAGAGCTGGACGCTGCGGACACTGCGCTCCTGTAGTGGCTGCATTGCTTCACCTAACGTGCTCGCATGCGGCTGTACTGGGGGAGAGCTGGACGCTGCGGACGCTGCGCTCCTGTAGTGGCTGCATTGCTTCACCTGACGTGCTCTCATGCGGCTGTACTGGGGGAGAGCTGGACGCTGCGGACGCTGCGCTCCTGTAGTGGCTGCATTGCTTCACCTGACGTGCTCGCATGCGGCTGTACTGGGGGAGAGCTGGACGCTGCGGACACTGCGCTCCTGTAGTGGCTGCATTGCTTCACCTGACGTGCTCGCATGCGGCTGTACTGGGGGAGAGCTGGACACTGCGCTCCTGTAGTGGCTGCATTGCTTCACCTGACGTGCTCGCATGCGGCTGTACTGGGGGAGAGCTGGACGCTGCAGACGCTGCGCTCCTGTAGTGGCTGCATTGCTTCACCTGATGTGCTCGCATGCGGCTGTACTGGGGGAGAGCTGGACGCTGCGGACGCTGCGCTCCTGTAGTGGCTGCATTGCTTCACCTGACGTGCTCTCATGCGGCTGTACTGGGGGAGAGCTGGACACTGCGGACGCTGCGCTCCTGTAGTGGCTGCATTGCTTCACCTGACGTGCTCGCATGCGGCTGTACTGGGGGAGAGCTGGACGCTGCGCTCCTGTAGTGGCTGCATTGCTTCACCTGACGTGCTCGCATGCGGCTGTACTGGGGGAGAGCTGGACGCTGCGCTCCTGTAGTGGCTGCATTGCTTCACCTGACGTGCTCGCATGCGGCTGTACTGGGGGAGAGCTGGACGCTGCGCTCCTGTAGTGGCTGCATTGCTTCACCTGACGTGCTCGCATGCGGCTGTACTGGGGGAGAGCTGGACGCTGCGCTCCTGTAGTGGCTGCATTGCTTCACCTGACGTGCTCGCATGCGGCTGTACTGGGGGAGAGCTGGACGCTGCGCTCCTGTAGTGGCTGCATTGCTTTTCCCATCGGCATCACCCGCTCTTTCATGGACAAGGTGTCAAAGCCATCAGTAGGTGTCATAAAAATGAAAAATGACATTATCACGTATTCCCCAGAGGAGAGAAGAGTCGGGGGAATGTGATGGAGGCGTTGAAATACCTCAGTAACGCAGGAGAGGAGAATGCCCCAGGGGGGTCTTGTCCTGTCACCTTTTCATGTCCAGGGTACTCCTACGTTAACAAAAACGTGGAGGTGTTTTGGGCCGCACGAGGGCACAGGCAGCGCGGATACGGAGAGGACTTGCATGGCCAAAAGAAGAGCAGAGGGAAGCACTGAAAGCCCCCGCCTGTCCGTCATCCCCAATTTTAAAAGAAAGACCAACATGATCCCGTCACGATGGACGGCGCCCTCTGAGTGTGGTGGGGGAAGGGAGGTGCGGTGCAGGCGGCCAGCTCCGTTAGCGACCTGGCCGGCCGCACGTGGCTACCAGAGCTCCGTCCTTGCTGCTGCTCCCACTGACGCGCAGTGTTCAGGTGCTGTGGTGCATTCTCCCAGCTCACCGGGCCCCGCGTGCTGCCCGTTAAATCACCACTGTCCAGGGCTCCGGCTGCAGCTCAGGAAGAAGGAGGCTCGCAGAATGACAGGGGTTCTCCGAAAGCAGCCCCTGCTGGCATTTCCTGCTGCCGCCGCCGCGAGGCGCTGAGAGCAGAGCCCAGGGGCTGGCCCGGGTCACAGGCGACGGTGACCTTTCGTGGCGCACCTGATCGGGTCTGAAGGCAGCCCAGGGTGGGAAACGGTCAGGGGGGTGAGGCCCGGAGCAGTACGGGGGAAATATTTCTTCCCAGGAAGGGTGGCCGAGGTGCGGAATGGCCTCCCGGAGGAGGTGGTGGAGCCAGAAACAGTGAAAGAAAGTTTGGGATAAGCAGAATGGGTTCCTGGGTGCGCAGAAGTTAGGAGGAGGATGCTAGAGATCCACCGCACCAGGCCTGAACTTGCACAGCCTTGCGATATCCTCCTCGTATTCTCTGCTTCTGTGTACATTATGATAAGATAAGTAATCCATTAATTAGGGCAGGCCATAAAATGTATAGCTTAGGGAAACCTCATCTGAATGCCATTGTTACTACCCAAAACACTGAGCCCTTCCACAAGACTTAACATAAACATGGATTTTATCACTCTCCGTCTGTTAAATGAAGTCAAATGGATGCGTGAACTCTCGTTCAGGCACATGTGCTCTGGAATTAGCTGAAAGGCTTCCTAGCTATTAGCACAATATGTCCTTGTCACATCCCGCCTTCCTTACCAGGATCAAGGACTCTGCGTGGCATCCTCTGCCCGTGCATCTCGGGCTTTCTGTGGAGTTATTGTCTGCCTCGCTGACACTGTATCCAGCAGCAAAAGCCGAGGTTTCCTTTCAACCTGCCTCAGCCTCTCTTATCTTGCAGACCAGGTCAGCTGGGAGGCCACTGTGCTGTTCATAAACAGTTTCCGCTCCTCTTTTTTTTAAAAGGGCTTTGCTGAGTGTAAACTTGGGCATTTTAAAACTTAATAACGCAGACCCAGAGACACCGAAGTACTTAAACCCCCCCACAGATCAGATATAAAGGCAGACAAGTTCTGTTTTTTAGGTGTCAGAGCTGCCACGTGCGTTCATGTGGAGATGGGATAAGCAGGCTCTCCAGAGTTTGCGTCTTATTTTAAAAAGGCACTCCAGAAAATACTTGGCTGCAGATATTTTCTGGTATTTTTAACTGAGCCACCTCTGGCAGGTAATTATCTCGTGGTCTTTGTTCAAAAGCCATTTAGACAGATGACTCCAAAGTTATTCATCTCAATGGCAAAATTGGCATCTTCAGCCGCTTATCCGGTGAAATTGTAAGCAGATAACTACTTATCTGGCTGTAATGTAGCGAGAGGGCGTTCCTGGGGCATTCCGGGGGGGAGCTGAGTTATCCGGATATCTTTAGACTCGCTTCCGAGCAGGTCAAAGGTTATCAGGCTTCGTGGGGGGCCGGATAACGCGCTGCTTCCTCGGATATCTTCAGATGACCCCGGATGGACGCTCGGCGTGGTTTACACGGAAGCCGCTCTCGACTGCCGCCGCGCACTGCCACTCCTCTTTGCCGCCGCTCGCTAGCGGCCGAGGTCACTCGATGTCGCCGACGCCAGGCGGGATAGGAGGGCTCTAGAGAGAGAGAGAGAGAGGAGGCCGCCGCGAGGAGCCATGTGGGGCCGCGAGGAGCAGAGAGGAGTGGAGATCCACGTTCACGAGAGGTAGGAGCGGGGCTGCCACCGGGGGCATGGGGGGAGGGGGGAGGGGCGTCAGCACAGGGCAGAAGGGGCCTAGGACACCTCATCCCCTTGCACTGGCCCTGGTTATCACACAGGTCAGGTGCATTAATTTGCTTAAATCCCAGCTTCAGAGCAGGTTTACCTATATAAAATATAATATAAATCAGACGTGGGGCACACCCCGCTCGCCCCTGCACAGTTTCACATAAAGATCCATGGCCCTGCCCGTTTCATAACAGAGCCAGAGAAATTCTGGGAGAGCTCTGCTGGGATAAGAGTCCTTGGAGCCTCGGCAGCAGCTCAGGCCGAGTGCCTGGCTTTGCTCTGCTTCCCTGGCACTTTATTTTTTGAATTTTATCTGTTTTTATTGTCAATATCATTACTATACATCTGTAATCATGTTATACAACAAAATGATAGCAGAAGAACATTGAAATGATAACAGAGCAGGATTTGTCTCTCATCCAGGAGCCATTGCACAGGAGGGGGAGTCAGAGGCAGCCTGGCTCCATCCCCTGTGGCTGCCGAAGTTCATCCTCTCGCTTTAATCTTGCCCAGCCGGCTCACATCTTCATGCACAGCCCCCTCTCCTTATGGATTATGAGCCGCACTTCCCGTCACGTTTCCCCCAGCTGCCTCTCCTCGGGCCCGGTGTAAGTACGGCACCTTCCTCTGCACAAAAACATCCGGCGCTCCGAGATGGGAAGCGCACGGAGGATTAACCGCGGGGGCGGTTTCAGGGAAGAGGGAGAGAAGCAGCATTCGGGGAAACCAGAGGGAGCCGGCAGCAGAGGTGCCGAGTTATGCAAAAAGGGGTGAAAGACCAAGCAGAGCTGTGGCAGCCCTGAAAAAGGGGATGCAGCGGGCAGGAGCAGCGAGAAACTGAAGGGATGAGGTGCAGGCAGAAGGGGAGGCTGCTGAGACCTGGACGCCGAGGCGATCCAGCCAGGACAGGGGGAGACCCGCGGCAAGGCCTGCCCCCACTGTCGGTGGTTACGTGGGCTCGGCTACGGCAAAGGTTAAGCCAAGTACGGCTGCAGGGTGGGCTCCAGGAGCCGTGCGCTATTAAATTCAGAACCGAGCCCACCCTCCTCACGCCCACACTCCTCTGCGGCGCCGGCTTGTAACCGGAACCCACGTAGAAAGTTATCTTACATTTGTTTCACTGTTTTCTGCTTCTGCGCATTCCTGCAACCAGCCTGCTGCGCGTGTTTCTCCAGCTCCTCGCTGTAGCTCTGTTCCTATGCAATCCCTTCCCTGATCCCTGTTTATTGTAATTTCCAATCTGTGGTTCTGATGTAAACCAATATGATGTGGCTACTAATATCGATATAAAAAAAAGACTTAAATAAAATGATTTTAAACACCTCTATCATATCCCCCCCTCAGCCGTCTCTTCTCCAAGCTGAAAAGTCCTAACCTCTTTAGTCTTTCCTCATAGGGGAGTTGTTCCATCCCCTTTATCATTTTGGTCGCCCTTCTCTGTACCTTCTCCATCGCAATTATATCTTTTTTGAGATGCAGCGACCAGAATTGTACACAGTATTCAAGGTGTGGTCTCACCATGGAGCGATACAGAGGCATTATGACATTTTCCGTTTTACTCACCATTCCCTTCCTAATAATTCCCAACATTCTGATTGCTTTTTTGAATGCCGCAGCACACTGAGCCGACGATTTCAATGTGTTATCCACTATGACACCTAGATCTCTTTCTTGGGTTGTAGCACCTAATATGGAACCCAACATCGTGTAATTATAGCATGGGTTATTTTTCCCTATATGCATTACCTTGCACTTATCCACATTAAATTTCATCTGCCATTTGGATGCCCAATTTTCCAGTCTCACAAGGTCTTCCTGCAATTTATCACAATCTGCTTGTGATTTAACTACTCTGAATAGTTTTGTATCATCCGCAAATCTGATTACCTCACTTCCATTACGCAAATTAGGTGGTTGCCTAGATGCCAAAATTTTTTTGGGGGGGGGGCAGCAAAACCCGCCAGCATGAAGCGCAGAAGGGGGTTGTGCGCCAGAGCTCATACCAGCAGTACAAGGGAGGGGCCGTGCTGGTGCCAATAGGCAACGGGGGGTAGCGCACATGATCGAAGGTTCATCTGGGGGTGCCAAAAACTCTTTCACCGGCCCTGTCCAAAAAGGATATGGACAGAATAGAGGTGATAAAAAAACAAAAGCACTACCAAAATAACCCTGATGAAATGAGATTTAGGGATCTGAATACCTGTACCCTAGAAGAGAGAGAGAGCGCGGTGGTATGAGAGAGAAATTCAGACACCCCAGAGGTATAAATAATGCAGAAGAAACCAATCACTTGTTTCCGTGGAAAGGGGATTCTGGAAATCGTTCTTCTCAGAGAGGGTGGTGGATGCATGGAGCGACCTCCCAAGGGAGGTGAGGGAGGGAAAGGCAGCAACAAAATTCAGGAAAGCCCGGGATAAGCACGGAAGGCAAAGCTGCAGAACGAGAGGAGCTTATGAGACGGCAACAGGAAGGGGTGTAAGACCCGGCTCTGCCATTCTATTCAGTGTTTAAAATTCCTGAGACGCATTTATGCGGAAATCAAGGCGCCCCGGGCAGGGATGTACAACCTGACGCCTGATGTGCCACTGAAAGCAGGGACAGACTCTGCACCGCAGAGGAGCAAAGTCGCTTCTTTTATTCTCGTATTGTGCGGAACGAGCCTGCCCCTTCCTTCGCTTGGGTGGGGGCTTTCGAGTGGCTGTATTGGGTCTCCAGTATTTTTTACATGGACCAATATAAGAAGAATGGGGGTGGAAATGCTTTTTGAAAACTTTGCTGCCATTCCCAAGTTCAAGGCAAAAGTTGTCCTTTTAAGTTCATTGCTTTGCCTTTTCTTTGGCTTATTTTATTTTTTCTTTGACCTTCCTCTGCCCCTCTCTCCCTCTTTCCCTTTTATGCCGTCCATCTTCTCCTCTTCGATGGACAAGAATTCCTCTCCTGCCCACTGACGTCAGCCTCCCACCTGAGCTCAGCTGCTGTTCCTCACGGGCCCCACCGATAGCAGCTTCCCTGGCCCCCCTTCAGTAGCCTCTTCTCCTCTCCCTCCCGGCCAGGGCTGACCCTAAGCCAAGTGGTGCCCTGTACGAGAGAAGAGGGTCCCCCTTCCAGTATTCCAGGGAGGAGATCCTTGAAAGATTCGGGCTTTCTCTCCATCATGGCCCCCCTTCTCGAGCCCTCTTACCCCCATCTCCAGCCCTTTCTCCTGTTATGGTCTTGCCCTGCAGAGATCTTTAAACGGTGGCAGCAATAGGTGGAAAAAAATCAGCGTGGGGGGCCTGTGAGCTGGTAGGTGCTCACAGGCCCTGGATTTAGGCAATAGGCATTGTAGGCAACTTCCTCCTGTGCCAAATTTTGATAGGCCTACCTGATTCCTTACAGCGCTGGAACGTTGCCGACACTGCCGCCATCCGGGCCTACCAACCTTTTCTTCCTCTTCCAGGTCTGCAACAAACAATTCCCCTGAACGGAGCACAGGGGCCTGCGAGCCAGGCCTGCCGGCCCTCTGCTCCAGCACAGGGTTTTGTGATAACAGGAGTGCCTGTGCCGTTGCAGCGGTTGGGGCGTCACAAGAATCTGTGAGTGCCCGCGTGCTGGCTCGCAGGCGTCGTGCTCAGTTTACGGGGAGCGTGTTTGCCGCAGACCTGGAAGAGGAAGAAAGGCCTGGAGGGGAAGAGAGACACCGCCATGGGAAGCCCAAGAGGAGACAGGGAGATTCTGGGCTGAGGCCTGGTCATGCCAGAAGCCTGGGTGGTCACACAAGTCGCATTTCTTCTACTCCCAGACTCCACCAATGGCAGTTTATCTGCGTTGGGCCCAGTTCTTCTCCAGCCAGAGCTGCAAGATGCATCAGACGATCAGGACCTTGCAGTATGGACCGCCGTCGGCAGCATTTTACAGCTTTCATTCATATCGATCACTGTAACCAGGCCAAGCTCTACTACTATCACTGCCCCTCTAGGTAACTGCAGGGGCAGGAGCAGTCACAGGTCCCCAGTCAATTTATTGATTTATTTAAAATTGCTTATAGCCCGCTCTCTTCAAAGTTTGGGGTGGGTTACATAAAAACCAGATATAATATTAATAACAGATATAAAACCACAATTCCAAACTCGGACACACAAGTCAAGTTAAAAACAATTTAAAACGAATTTTATAACTCACACACACACGTTCTGAGGAAACGTGCATTATCCACAGCGGGCCCTTCACTTTGGAACTCGCTCCCTCCAGACCTTCGTTTGGAACCATGCCACTCTACATTTAAAGGGAAACTTAAGACTTGGCTTTTCAAACAAGCTTTCCCCTAGAGCCAAGAACACGAAGAAAAGTCTTTTCAAGCCCACAACAAGTTATTCAGATCTATTTTTTTCTTCCTTTGTTAATCAGAAATTTACACATGCTGACTTCAATGTAAAACTTATTACTTTGTTGTTGTTCAATGTAAAACTTTTTTTATTCTGTTCTATGTAAACCGCTATTTGTAGCGATAGTTACTGTTCTTTGTGAACCGGGGTGATATGTATATTATACAGGAACCTCCGGTATATAAATTATTTTAAATAAATAAATAAATAACATGGAAAAACACTTGCTGGCATAACTCAGTGCTGGGATTGCTGGTGTAAAAGATCTTTAAACGCATTCTTGAGAGATTTTTTTCCATTTTCAGTGTCTGCAGTGCTGCGTAGGTATTCCCGAAGGTGGGGCCTGTTGTAGATCCTGCCTGCTCCCTGGTAGATTCGAGGCGGGCTAGGTGTAGTGAAGGAACGTCTGTTATCCTGAAGACGGCAAGGAATGGCAAGGGTGTCCGCTTTTAAAGTTGATTTACTCAATGGTGAACTTATCTTATGAAGTAAGTGGTGAATCACTGAACCCAATTTATACTGAATACGCCAGTGAATTGGTAGCCGGTGTGATGTGTTCCCTGTTGCTAGTTCCAGGGAGCGTTCTTGCGGTGGAGTTTTGAATAATCTGTGGTGCCCGTAATGTATTTGGAGGTAACCTGGCAAATGAAGAATTACGGTAGTCGCGGGAGGGGGAAAACGAGAGCTTGTAATACTGCTCTGCAGGCTGTAATATTTAAGAATGGCTTAATGTGTCTTAATAATTTCAGTTTGGCAAATGAGATTTGCATAATTGAAGAGCTGTGAGGCTCCATTGGTAATTGAGAATTTAGAGTTTCTTCTAAATTACAGACTTGATAGGATATCTGAATGGTCTGACTGTCAAAAATATCTGACAGAACGACCAGTGATAGCAATCTCTGTTTTTTTTTTGTGGACTGAGGGCTCACCTGTTGTGTGATAACTAAGCCTTAATGTTTGAAAGAGACTAAGGAAATTAAGTGTAGGTGGCTAGGATGATTTAACGGGGAAGAAAAGCTGTCTATCATCTGCAAACAGTTTATATGACAATCCTAAGTTGGAGACTAAACGACAAAGAGGAGCCAGATATTAAAGAGTGCTGATGAGAGTGAGGATCCTTGAGATACCCCAGAGGAGAGTGAGGTCTTGTTGTGACTTGTTGGTGAGAGATGAGGTGAACCATGCATGTACGTTACCACCAATGCCTACTTTGGTTGGAGGATACCAAGGTTGACAGTGCAAATGCTGAAGTTATATCTAATAGAAGACGCAAATAAGAGGTACCTGAATCAAAACCTCTCATCATCGTGTCGGTTCTTGATAGCAACAATGTTTCTGTGCTGTGGTGATGCCTGAAACCAAATTAGCATTGGGTCTGTATGTACGTGGAGAAAATTGGTCATCTTCGGTCAGTTTGCTCAGAAAAGGCTGAGAGGAGGTATGAAAAATTGGACAAATCAGGTGACGATTTCTTTGGAATTGGACAGACAGCAGCTTTCTTGAGTAATGTAGGATGGGAGCCTGCTAGACATTGATATATTCAGGAGGGAGGGAGGTTTTATAATCTCCTGGCCAGACACTTTTAACAACGGGGTGGAACACAGATCTAAATGAGAGGAAGACGAACTGAGTCCAAATTCCAAAAGTTCTGATTGGGATATCTGTTTAAATTCAGACCAAATAATTGTAGGATTGACAACAGTTGAAATAGTGTATGCAGGAGATGTTGCAGTTATTTTCGGAGTTTTGTCAGCAAAAAAGGTTGGCGACAGATTGACAAGTGTCCATGGACGGGTTGGAGAAGGTATGATGAGATGTCTGTGTAGGACGGCTAATAAGAATTTTTACAATATAAAATGGTTCCTGTACCCACAACAGTCTACAGACAGTAAATAAAAGTCAATACAAGCGTGAGGGAGTGTGCAAAAGACCCCCTCAAACCACCTAGCTAGATGCCTAGAGCCATCTGCCTCGGTCCGCAAAGGATTCTGGGGTCCCGGGAGGATCCCTGTCTAACAGAATATAGGATCAGGGCCCAGAAGGGTTAGGAAGACCCCGAGAGGTGCGTGGAGCCCATTGTATGCCCATACGGAGTACATGTGAACTGCTTGGATGTTTAAAGCGAGGTGAGCTACTGCTTCCTTTGCTGTTTATTTTGAACCCTTGTAAATAAACTTTTGGTTCCTGATCAGAGCAGTCAAGTCTTGCTGTGTTCCTTGGCTGTTCCAGACGCCATGGCCAGCCCAACGCTACAAGAATGAATCATATGAGTTATCCCCCCAGAAATGAGTATCGTGGTATAGATAATGTTCAATAAGCATAAAATGAAGGTAATAAGGATTATTGGTCTCGTAGAGAAACCTCCCTTCCCCCAAAACAAAATCACTGCAGCTGCTCAGATACTTGGGAATGGTTTTAATACAGGAGGAATGAATATTTCATACTAATGGCAATTAAAACATATTATAAAGCCAATTAACATTTCTTCAACCATGTAATAATGACAAGGAGATGTGTAATAAACATAATTGCTTGTAGAATCAGAGGAAGATAACAGAGTGAGAGGATGTTCAGGAATCCTGGAATGGAGGAAGGCTAGATGAAAGGGACTCCCATATGCTAAGTTCTTCATATTGTTTATACTGCTAGTGAGAAGAAAAAAATGACAAACAGACCAACAACGTCCTGGAGACAGGTGGGTTCTCTGTAATGCTTTTATTAGTGTGCATGGAAGTCGGCCTAACACCAACTTCCAAGTTCTACATGGCAAAACTGCAGTGATATATACAGTCCTCAGTGAGAAGAAAAAAATGACAAACAGACCAACGACGTCCTGGAGACAGGTGGGTTCTCTGTAATGCTATTATTAGTGTGCATGGAAGTCAGTCTAACACCAACTTCCAAGTTACATGGCAAAACTGCAGTGTTATATGCAGTCCTCAGTGAGAAGAAAAAAATGACAAACAGACTAACAACGTCCTGGAGACAGGTGGGTTCTCTGTAATGCTTTTATTAGTGTGCATGGAAGTCAGTCTAACACCAACTTCCAAGTTACATGGCAAAACTGCAGTGTTATATGCAGTCCTCAGTGAGAAGAAAAAAATGACAAACAGACTAACAACGTCCTGGAGACAGGTGGGTTCTCTGTAATGCTTTTATTAGTGTGCATGGAAGTCAGTCTAACACCAACTTCCAAGTTACATGGCAAAACTGCAGTGTTATATGCAGTCCTCAGCTAACAAGCAGCTGGGCAGCAATCTAATTAAAGTTAGCAAAAGTTTACGTGCATATTCCTGTTTCACTCCCTTTTACTGGGAGAGCTTAATCAGCCTTTAAAGTGGTCTTGTAGGAGGCCGGGATCGGTTTTCCCTTAATCGCAAGAGAAAAACACATTCCTGCGGCTTTTATCTCGTACCAGGTGCTCCCGGGGGGCCTCCTCTTCTTCTAACTCAGCAATTTATTTTACCTCAGCAATCTTTAGGAAAAGCTTCGACCGTTTTAACCATTTCACACCTTTTATCTGGCCTTGGCAGACTGAAAGTTGTCCGGATACGTCTTGATTCTGGTGACGCCTCCTGACGGCTTCTCTTCCATTGGAGAAGGAGGCAGAAGATTAGGGGTGAAAGGTCGGAATAACGTGCAGGAGGGCGGCAGGCATAGGAACGGTGGCGCTCCTTAAAACCCTTGGACGGTAACTTTCCAATGGGTGCGCAGGCGCCCGTGTACGCAGACGTGTCGGCAGGCACCCAGAGCCGTGGCCATTTTACAGCGAGCACACAGGTGCGCATGTGTTATAAAACAGCCCAGGCACGCGCATGTGTGTGTGCGTCCGATTCTGCAGCCACGTAAAGTCAGGTTTGATCCGTGCAAATGGGGGGATTTTATAACAGGCACGCAAGCCAGGCCATGACCAGTTTTCCCCAGTTTGCCCAGTCTAGAGCTAGGTCTTTGAAACCCCCCCTGGTTCTCTAGACTGCATTCCTTCCCTTACCCCAGACCTTTTAAACCCCTCATGGATGCTTGTATTTTTTATTTTTTTTATCTCCCCTCTGGCAGAGGTAAGCTTACATGGCGTTGGCGCTGGGCATGCACCCAGGCTCGTGGGTACCTGTGCGCACCTTTCTTGGCCCCTTCCCGGACCGCCCACACCAATCCCCTTTATCATTCAGAGTGAGCTCAGGCGATGTGCGCCCGTGCAGGCGGCTTTTGAAAGCAAGCGGTCACGCGCCCGGCCTACAGGTGCACACATCTGCTGATGTTGGTGCATGCCGGGCTTTCAAAATTCACCCCGTAATCCGTGCTCAGCACGGAGAGAGGCAGATTCCCGAACCATTACCCCCCGGGTCACATTGAGAGGCTTGGGTGGCTGAATTGCCAGTAGGTTCCCATGGTAGGGAGAGATATTGATGCCTTGAGATTCGTGTGGGGGTGGCTGTAGGGCTGGCCCGATTTTTATCGGTACCCGAGCCTGGGCAGACGTGAGCTGTCTCAGCCTAGTGCCGTTCCCCAGGCCGTGCCGCAGCTGTGCTCGGGGAGCTGTCAGCGTTTCTTTTTCAGGCGTCGCTCCCTATAGTGCTACGTGCTGCTTCTTGGATGGGGTGTGCGCTCTGCTGGTCAGACATGTCCAGCGAATAGACAAAAAATAAAGGACTCTGACGTTATAGGAACAGGAATATTACTGGGTCTTATTACTTAAAGTCATTCTTATATTTCTTTAGGGCAGTATTAGTTAATTATAAGCTACCTGGAGAACTGTAAAATGACCATTACCTAGTTTAGCTTGGGTGAGTATAAATTCTTTAGTGATAGTCAATGCAGTAAACAAGACAAAGGTTAAATTAAAAAAAACAAAACAATAAGATAAAAGAAATAAAATAAAAAAAACTCTTTCTTTTTCACTTTGTCAGAACTGAATTTTCTGCCACATTTTTCCCTTTTGTGAGGATTTGTCCTGCTGTGCGTAACAACAAAATGCCAGCATGAGCAGACGGGAGCCACCTTGGATTCACTTTGGGCGCTCACTTTTGAGCTCCTGTGGAATTCCAGTGACGAGAGCCGCATTATCGTTTGACTAGTGCGCGGCCTTTGGTCACTTCCTTACCGCCCCAGCGCCCAGCACCAGCAGGCACGTCCTCTTATCTTAGCAGCCAGTTGCACTAACGGTCCATAAAGGCTCCTTCCGTTCCTGTCCCTTCTCTTTTTTTTTTTTGTTAATAATTCATACCCTGTAATGCAGACGTACAAACGGATATAAACATTCAGTGAGCACCGGGCACGCAAGAGTAGGTCCAGGAGCCCAAAAGCGGCCCTGTAAAAATAAAATTAGACATTGACGATTCTCCTGCCTGCTGTCTGGCTCCTGTAAGTTTACCTCCACTCCCCCCCCCCCCTTGCACACTCTGCGCATCTCCATCCTTCCAGGGAATTTCACGCATGGGGAGCGGAGGGACCCTCCGAGGGCCCTGGCCGCTTGGGGTTTTTTTGGTTTTTTTTTCACTGTGATCGTTTGTTTGTTTTTTGGGTTTTTTTTACTGTGATCGTTTGTTTTTGGTTTTTTTTTTTGCTTCATGAATCTTGGTCGATATTTATTCTACTCAAAATGTAATTTAAGTAAACGAAACACATCTTAGGTCACTCAGGCGTTTGCTGGCAATAAGCTCGTGTAAGAAAGCCCCTGAAAAGTGAAAGCAAGGTGCCGGGGGGGGGGGCTTTAGCAGTCCCAGCTGCCCCTCTGAGGGAGGCCGAGAAGGGGGCAGGGGGATGAGGTGCGGAGAGGACTAAATGGCGCTCCTTTTTGATTTGTATCCTGCCCTTGGCGACCGGGCAGCCCTTTCAGAGCAGATTACATTCCGGTCCTGTAAGGATTTCCCTGCCCTCGGAGGGCTTCCATTCTATGGAGAAACCTTTCAAAGGGATTTCGCACGTCAGAATAGCACATCGACACGTAAGCAGTGCGTAAAGCACGGATAAGCCCATTTTTATAAACGTCAAAGGTACGCGGCTATGTTCCAGTTCATGCGGACGTTTTGCTGGCAGATGAAAGGCCTTTCCAGGGCGAGGTTCAGAAGTGCGCGAGGTAGCTGCGGTTTTGTAACAGATATACATGTATACGTTACCAGACTTATTCGTTTGCTTCTCCACCTGCGCTAGTAAAATCAGACTTGTTTGTTGGCTGCAGTTTTTTTTTTTTTTTGGGGGGGGAGAGAGGTCTGGGTGAACTCTCTAGAGCTTCAGGGTGAAGTGCTAGAGAGTTTAGGTGAACTGGGAATGGAATGGGTGGACTGGCAGAGGTATCAGCAAACTGGTGATTCCAGGTACGTGCGCAGGTATTTTCAAAATGGTATTCGTGCGTGCTTTATAAAATACCTACTTTCACATATGATTTGGGGTTATAACGCGTGCATGTTATACATTTTTGTGCATCCAAAATCTATACGTGCATGTTTATAAAATAGGTAGAGAAAGGATGCATTTCTTGCATTGGAAATAGTTGCGCCTACTGACCCACATGTGCATACTTTCAGAGCAGAACTACAAGGTATTTCAGAAATTATTCAGTTCCACACAGTCTATAAAATGCTACCATAAATCTCTGTGCGTCCAATTACGTAAATGCTCTAGTGTGGATAGGTTTGAAAATTAGGCTCCCTGTGTGTACCGCAACGATATCAAGTCAGACTAACCGAAAAAAGGAACAGAAAAATATTTTCTGCTTTTCTGTAATTTTTTTTGGGCTCCTCAAGAGTGAATACCTGCTCCGAGCGAGTGTTCATTTTTGCAGGTTAAAATGTGCGTGTCAGGTGCACATTTTTTTTTTTCCATCGGGGGAAATAGGTAATAGCCTCAACATGAATTTAAATGTGATGAGCGCTATTACCTACGCACTGGAATGGATGTGCGTTTTGGACATGCTAACCCCCATTTTGATTCAGGGGTTATGGACGCGCATCCAAAACACGTGTTCTATCATGTGTTGTCGTGCGCTGGTATTGCATCAGCCTGATTGTAAAGTATAACCAATGCCAAAATAGCAGATCAGTCTTTCTAGAAGTGAAGAGAAAGGAAAGATGTGAGGTGAAACATATTTTATGGTGTTACTAGAAAATCCCATAATGTGGTCTGGTAGCTCTGCTCTTAGGCATTAGAGAAAACTATTAACATTACTTACAATAGAACAGAGGACAACAGAGACTGTGCAGAGACACCCATCAAACCTTCCTACCCTTTAAATCAGCCCGACCATTGTAGAAAAGCTCACCCTCCTCCCTCTGGCTATGAATTCCTGGGGCTGCAGGTTCAAATTCTGCTGACCCTGACAAGAATCAATTAGTCCTTGGTTCCACATAGTCCCCTCCAATCCCAGATTCAGAGGAACCAGCCCTGAGGCTTTATGCAGGGTATAAAGACCATCCCCTGGCATTTCAGTGCCTTCTTACTCCCAGCATCACACGGTGCAGGGTATAAAGACCATCCCCTGGTGTTTCAGTGCCTTCCATCTCTTTACATCAAACGGTGCAGGGTATAAAGACCATCCCCTGGCGTTTCAGTGCCTTCCGTCTCCCTGCATCACACGGTGCAGGGTATAAAGACCATCCCCTGGCGTTTCAGTGCCTTCCATCTCTTTGCATCACATGGTGCAGGGCATAAAGACCATCCCCTGGCATTTCAGTGCCTTCCATCTCTTTGCAGCACACGGTGCAGGGCATGAAGACCATCCCCTGGTGTTTCAGTGCCTTCCATCTTTCTGCATCACATAGTGCAGGGCATAAAGACCATCCCCTGGCGTTTCAGTGCCTTCCATCTCTTTGCATCACACTGTGCAGGGCATGAAGACCATCCCCTGGCGTTTCAGTGCCTTCCATCTCTTTGCATCACATAGTGCAGGGCATAAAGACCATCCCCTGGCGTTTCAGTGCCTTCCATCTTTCTGCATCACATAGTGCAGGGCATAAAGACCATCCCCTGGCGTTTCAGTGCCTTCCATCTCTTTGCATCACACGGTGCAGGGCATGAAGACCATCCCCTGGCGTTTCAGTGCCTTCCATCTTTCTGCATCACATAGTGCAGGGCATAAAGACCATCCCCTGGCATTTCAGTGCCTTCCATCTCTTTGCATCACATGGTGCAGGGCATAAAGACCATCCCCTGGCATTTCAGTTTCTTCTGGCTTACTGTACTGCTTGATCTGTACTTGCTATGTGGGCTTCCTCCCCGCAGTGCCCTGTGGAGCTCCTGGTTGCCTCTTAAGTTGTCTGCTAGAATGAGCCCTTCAGGTATATGGTGTGTGGCTGCTGCTCTGTGACTCCCAGCTCAGATCTGTATCACGGTTTTTATAGGTTTCATTGTGCATATCCCGCCTTTACAAAACATCCTTTGAATACAGCAGCTCACAACAGTTATTGATTGCCTGTGATTTAGTGCATGCAGTGTGCTGTCTGTTTTGTCTTATTGTATGTTTTACACCATTGTTTGTTCCTCTGCCTAGTATGGTTGATCCAGTATAGGTGGAATATGATACATTTTGATAAATATAAATAAAATAAATATAGCATGCAAATATAATCTGCATGTTTCTGTTTGAGAAAAAATGAACAGAGTGCCAAGGAGAATCTTACCGGCACAGGAATCCAGCATGAGATAACACAGAAAGCAGGGGCGGCAAAGCGGAAAAGAACAAAACTGGAAGCTGAATTTTATTTTAAGAAAAAAAAAATTCAGTGACTGAGGGATGAGGGTAGGGGGCCATTTAGCCAGGGGGGTATGCCCTGGCAATATTTTGTTCTTGGTATTTTGTATGTAATATTGCCTGGTTTCGTTTTTATTGTGCTTACTAAAGACCGTAAAGTTTGTGAACAAGAAAAGAAAACTCAGTGATTCCATGACCCGGGAGAAATTAATGGATTCAGTGACATGAGAGGTGGCTGGCCCTGCTGGACATTGGCCTATACTGAATCTATAAACCGCCCAAGAGCTAAGTTTTATTCTTGCCATTCCTGTTTTGTTTTTTTTTCCCTCAGGAGTTTTGAAGGCTGCAGGGGTCAGAGGGCCGTGAGTGACGATGGCGGCTGGCCCAGAGCTCGCCCAGCGATTGGCCACATTCGTCACGGGCCTGCTGGAGTGCATGGGCTTTGCTGGGGTGATATTCGGCTGGGCCTCGCTGGTCTTTGTCCTGAAGAGAGAAAAGTACTTCGACGGCCTGTGCATCCAGGCAGAGAACGCCACCAACATCTCCTCCACGGTGCCAGGTAAGATGGGCCACGGCCTGAGCGGAAGCCATAATAATGCCAGAGCGTGAGAGATTCGCTGAAGACTGCCTGTCTGTGAGACCACCATAGATAGAGAGGCAGTGGTAATGTGGGAGACTGTGAGACCGCTGCAGGGTGAGAGGGAACGATAATCCCAGAGTGTGGGCGACTGTGAGAGGGAACGATAATCCCAGAGTGTGGGCGACTGTGAGAGGGAACGATAATCCCAGAGTGTGGGAGACTGTGAGAGCGCCGCAGGGTGAGAGGGAACGATAATCCCAGAGTGTGGGAGACTGTGAGAGCGCCGCAGGGTGAGGGGGAACGATAATCCCAGAGTGTGGGAGACTGTGAGACCGCCGCAGGGTGGGAGGGAACGATAATCCCAGAGTGTGGGAGACTGTGAGAGCGCCGCAGGGTGAGGGGGAACGATAATCCCAGAGTGTGGGAGACTGTGAGACCGCCGCAGGGTGGGAGGGAACGATAATCCCAGAGTGTGGGAGACTGTGAGAGCGCCGCAGGGTGAGAGGGAACGATAATCCCAGAGTGTGGGAGACTGTGAGAGCGCCGCAGGGTGAGGGGGAACGATAATCCCAGAGTGTGGGAGACTGTGAGACCGCCGCAGGGTGGGAGGGAACGATAATCCCAGAGTGTGGGAGACTGTGAGACCGCCGCAGGGTGGGAGGGAACGATGATACCATAAAAACTGGTTTTTGGAAATTCCTCCCACCACCATTGCAGATAAAACTTTACATGCTGATTGACAATTGGGTCGGGAGAGGAAAAGTGCACACAGCGTTTTCATTTTGGAATCACTGTGTCTGCTCTCCGGCACGCACTTTATTTGCTCGCCTTGTCTTTATTCCTTCAGGGGTGGCCACTCCATTGAAGATATGCGAGTCATCCTCAAAACCCAGACTTTTCCAATCCCTCCCCAGTATCGCTTACAAAATCATGGAACAAAATCGGCCTCAGCACTGATGCCTGAGGCAGTCTCCTAATCACCTTCCTCTCCTCAGAGTGAAGTCTGCTTAGGACCATCCTCTGGTCTCTTTTTTTATCACTGATTCAGTTTCTAATGCAGGCTGCCATCTTGGCTCTTATCCCCGGGCTGCTCAGTTTCAGGTCGATTTTAAAAGACCCGAGCGTGCAAATACAGGGGGCCGGGTCCTGGGTGCACCAAGCTTGGGGGGTGAAAGAGAATCAGCTGGGGGATGTGAAAAGGCCTGGAAGGGTGAGAGAGAGGGGATGGGTCGGGGAGTTGAAAGGAGCTGAGGGATGTCAGAGGCTAAAAGGAGGACCTGTGGAGGGGGTTGAGTTTGAGAGAGAGAGGATGACTGGAGAGGATGGAGGTTGAGAGAGGAAATCAGTTGAAGTGCCTGTGAGTGTTGTGATCGTTGGAAGGGGGTCTGCACCCCTACTCATTGTTTTGGTCATCCTCTGTGAATTTTCAAATGCTAAATGGGGTCACATTGGCTAAAGGTTTGGGAAGCCCTGCTGCAGTCACCCGGCCAAAGAAATTAATCCGATTTGTTTGACACGACCTCCAGCTGGTAAAGCCGCGTTGCCTCTAATCCTGTAACCTGCTGGAGTCACAGAGCCAAAGAAATTAATCCGATTTGTTTGAGACGACCTCCAGCTGGTAACGCCGCGTTGCCTCTAATCCTGTAACCTGCTGGAGTCAAGATACTTCATGATCCTTTCCTTCAGGAGACTCCATTAATGTTTCTTGCCACCATGGTAAGAGTAAGTGGCCTGTGGTTCCCAACCTCCAGTCCCATTCCCATCTGCAGTAATCGGATCCTTTAGTGGGCCCATCAGAACCTTAATATTCTAGGGTGTGCCCCATCTGGCCCCGTAGCTTTGTCCCCGTGCAGTTTTGCTAGTTCCACACCAACGCTGTCTTGTATACCCACCGCCATCTGCATCCCTGTCAACAGTTGGTGCTCCTTCTTCTCTGAATACTGAGCAAAGGTGGTTAGAAGTTCTCCTTTCTCCTCGTCACCTTCCTTTTCTCCTCTGTATCTTACAATCCCTGGAAAACCTCTTGTCACCTTGCTTTACCGTCTTCCCTGTCTTTACTTCTGGTCGCTCCTTCATTGCTCTGTCGGTCTACCCTGCATCTTCCAGCTTTACCGCTCTGCTCCTCTCTCTGAGATCCTTTGTATTTTTTTTTAACGCTGATCTTTTTGCCCTTATTTATTCAGCCGGCTCTTTGGGGAAACCCAGACTGTTTTCTTTCTCCTGTTCCTTTAATTTCCTAGCGTTAAGCTTTGTTGCCCTTACTATGGCTCGTTTTCGTTTAGCCCAATGTTCTGCTTCACCAAGAACTTCCCAACCTGCCCTGAAGTCCAGGACTTTGACTTTTGTCTGCTTTGGCTTTTATATTAGATTGTAGCATGTGGTGATGGTTAGTGTACAGGTGGCCACCTATCTGGACGTTAGAAATACTGTTTCCATTTGCGAGCACCAGCTCCAGTTTTGCCATCTTCCTCACAGACTCCTTGACGAGGTCTCCTTGAAGGGATTGCAGGATGTCACTGCTTCTAACACTTTTTTCTTCTTCAATCCACAGTTCACAAATTCACATTTCTCACCAGCAGATTAAATTATTTAAAAAAAGCAAAACCAACCTCTCACCAGCAGCACCTCTCTCTTGATTTACCAGTTTATGTATGTCTTTGACTAGATCGTTATCCGACCCTTCAGTCCATGCTGGAGGTTTTGTAGCTGGAAGTTTCATCTCCCCTTTTCAAGGTGACTCGTAGTATCTCCTCTCTTTCCCCATGTCCCCCGCATTTCTGTGCCTTTAATATTATTGTTAATGTAAAGTGCTACTCTTGAAAGAGACTGAAATGCTAGCAGAATTACAAAGGCAAATAAAATTGGCCTTTCAATTACCCCAGCATTGATTATGATATGCTAGGCAGGTTAAGTTTCCGGATGCCGTGAATGACTTCTTTCTGGAGCAGCTGGTCCCAGAACCGATGAGAAGGCGCAGCTATTTTAGTTGTAGTCCTCGGTGGAACACACGACCGGGTGTGAGGGGTGGAGCTGCTTAGCAGTTGTGATCATAATACAACAAAATTTGACAGAACCATTGGTGGGAGAACATTAATTAAAACTACTGCAGTAGCATATAACTTTAAAAAGGAAGACTGTGATCGAATGAGGAAATTAGAAAGAAACTAAAAGGAGCAATTGCCAAGGTTAATAGTTTTCATGAGGCATGGACACTGTTTAAAAATGCCATCTTAGAAATCCAGATAAAATGTATTCTGTGTATTAGAAAAGGTCCAGGGAAGACAAAATGATAAGCATTGTAGTTTGATGGTGAGGTGAAAGAGGCAGTTAAAGCCAAAAGGGAGTCTTTCAAAAAATGGAAAACAGACTCTGAGGAATATAGATAAGAGTATAAGTACTGGCAAGTTAGATATACTGGGTGTTGCCTTCCCCACTGCAGCAGCAACCAGAAATCTGATAGAAACATGCAATATGCCATTGTAATCAGCATTCAAAACGGAATTGAACAACATATAGTGAATAGTTAGTGTGACCACAGTTTACTTGCAAAAGAGCTTTAAAACGAATGGGGTATGAACACAGCAGATTTTGAAACAAATTGTTATCATTTTCCAAATTTAATAAGACCAATTCCAAATTTTGATGCAAAGTTTTGATGGAATAACTTCCTGACCACTTTTCTTCAACATTAAACTCTTTACCTCATCCTTAATAATGTTTTCGGCAGGGTTCAGGTCTGGAGAGCTCCCTGGCCAAACGTTGTTACCGCAGAAATCAATGCCATTTTCTTTAAGTAGCTGTTGCATGGCATTGGCTCGCATGCATATAGCGCCTTATCATGGACAAAAGTAGCTTTGTCTGCTATCAAAACCGTTTCTGGATCACTCAAAAATGGGATAAACATTCTCGGCTAAAATTGTATTCCCAAAATAGGTGCCATCCCAAGATTCCCCACGTTCTTTGATAACCCACAAACTTTTCTTTGCTGTGAACAGGATAAAAAGACCAATGCAAGCAGGATTTCTGACAATTTGGCGATAATGTTCCTTGTGGCTGATTTCATTCAAAGTTTTTGACCAAATTCGAGCATTTCGAAAATTTGGTTTTCTAATTGACCAAATGGAAAATTAATTGGAAGGCACTAAGTGAAGGAAATCCTCTTCATCTTAATTTCATAACCAATTCGCAGCCAGAACCTGACTTGTGTATGGGTTTCGGTTTTCAGTGGTTTCGAAATGACATGAAACGCCTGGATACCAGCCCTGACTCGATAACGATAAACTGTTCCTCTGTCAAATCTTTTCCTCCTCTCATCCAAAATCGTTCGTGCCACCTGGTAACAGCTTGTTGCTGGCATTTTCACGGAGCCGCCACTGCTCTTCTCCTTCTGCCACTGATCAGCATGGAGAGGGGGGAGGGTAAGGGGTACGGTAGGGGGAGAAAGGAGTGGGATCAGGTGGGAGGGGAGAGAAAGAGGTAACAAGAGAGTGAGGGGGTGTGTGTGGGGGGGGGGAAGAGAGAGTGGTGGGGTGGGAGCGATGAAGCTTGGTTGGCCGGGCCGCCCCTCCCAATCAGAAAAGGCATCCCCCTGCCCCTGGCTTTCAGTAAACAGGAATTCCAGATTCACCGTGTAAGGAGAAAGTCCACCCATGCTGGGGGAGTTGAGAAACTCTGGTGGATGCAAAGGCTGAAGATTATTTTTTTTTTTTGTTAATTCGGGCCATCCATAAGTTAAATGTGGAAATGTTATTTTGATTTCTAGCTATAGGTATTACCTGTTTGGAAAATATGGTTACTGTAGGTTGGATGGGTTTGGGAGATATGGACAGAGACAGACAAAGCGAACACATTAAGTACTGGAAAGCAGATGCACTAGAATAAGTGAAGGCGCGTCACAGCTTCTTGCGACCTGTATAGGCCTTTTTTTTCCTCTCTTTCACACTGCATCCCTGCCCTACCCAAAGTCAAACACTAAACCACACCCATGCCTAGAGGGAGCTTTTTAAATGCACAGGCGAGTGCGTGCAAATCCTCCACTGCTGAACAACCTTTTCATGAAAAATGCAAACAATTTCAGCTTCGTAAGGCTTCAAAGCCCTGCTGGATTGTGCCCCCCTGCCGCCTCTGAGAGAAAGCGAAGCTGCTGTAATTAACTGAGGAGGTGGAGGAGGGGGACAGATTACGCAGGAGATGTGAAGAACGATTGGGAGACCGGACATGGCACTAGTTGTGAAGGTGAATAAAATCAAAGACTTTGTTAATTAAGCCTTTTGAATCCAAACTTTCGGATCACATGAAAAAGTTAGAGAACCTTAAAAAAAGGATGCAGGGACCCGAGGACCGGTAGGAACAATTCAGGACGCGCACAAGTCCAGTCATTGAGGATCATCTTGCCCTGTGGAGGAAGACTGAACGGTTGGGAAACGCTCCCGCGTTGGAGCTCTTACGTGGTGTCTACAGGAGGGTCTCCAAGGTCCTCCTCTTGTAGAGCTTATTTGCCAACTTCTAAATAAAAGAATCTTTGGATGCAGTGGATGCGGAACTTAACCTGACACAGAAGTCGAGAAATCGGAGGAAGTAATTATCTGGAAGGGCCCCTTTTCTAGTGTAAGTTTCCCAGATAAACTTGCAAGGTATCCAGCTAAATGCCCACTTCTGAATATCTCCAGCACTTCTCCGGCTAACGTTTAGCTGGATAACATATGGGCGTTCTGGGGTGGAGTTACGTTAGCCGGCTAACTGGTTGGGCCATAAAGTAGACCTAAAGTTAGCCAGATATATTCAGTCACGCGGCTACACCACTGAATATCCCACCAAAGTTAACCGGATACTTTTCTCTGGCAAACTTTGCTGGTCAGACAATGGCTGAAAATGGACTTTTCATATTCTTTCATTCAAAAGAGAGATTTAATGTTTTTACGAACCTGAATCCAATAGAAAATCTGTGGCAAGACTTAAAGACTGCAGTCCAGACACGACCCCCAGCCAACTTGAAAGAGCTTGAGCTCCTCTGCCAAAAGGATTGGTCAAAACCTGCCCCACCCTGCTGTGCAGAGCTGGTAGCTGCTAATCCTAAACGACTCACGTGCGAAATTCAGGTGACTTCTCAGACACCCACAGATAGAAAATACATTTTTTAGCAATTAGAAATGATTTGAGTAATAACGTTTTATGAGATTGACCTATAAAATGGTGCTTATCTAACCGGTTTAACAAACAAAATTCAGCAAAAATTGGTATCTTGTTCTTCATTGCCACTGCTAAGGCACATCTTACTCTCTGCCGGAAACCGTGAATCTTTGGGCAGTCCCGCTGACAGTGGAGTAAAGTCCCTTGAGCATTACATTTAAGGCATTTGTACACCCGGAATGGAGAGAAAATAATTGTATATAGTAACCTATATTGTAGTTCCCTCAAGTCCACATTATCAGTAACTTTATACATTTATAAATTGCAGCCATAAAAATCATGCTTTGTCATGCCTATATTAATATTGCATTTCCATACATCAATCAATACTCGCACGATCCCATAGGATTTAAAAGAGAAGAAAAATGTGTACAGGCCAGAAATAGAAATGGAGTCTTGAGACAGCACATCTAAAAGAGATTCAGATTTATTCGAAATGTACTATGAAGGCTAGATTCTAAAAATGGTGTTTATATAATGCCAAATTTACAAATATATAAAAAGATCTTGTTGGAAAACCGTCTCTGTAATGCAGAATTGAAAGGCTTCCATTGTAAGCCAATTGAAAACACTTTACATGTAAAACAGATTTAAGGGATAAACAGCTTGGTTTTCCATATTCAGGTCAATATATTTACTAGTAATGAAACTCCAGGGAGGACGACTCAGAACCAATGTCAGGAAATATTTCTTCACGGAGAGAGGGTGGTGGATGCCTGGAACGCCCTTCCGGAGGAGGTGGTGAAGACCAAAACGGTGAAAGATTTCAAAGGGGCGTGGGATAAACACTGTGGATCCCTAAAGGATATAAACGGAGAAATGAGTACATGGGGATAACTTGCTGGTGTGGCGGTTACTCCCCTTAATAAATAAGCCACAACTTCATCATTGCTGTCTGCTTCAATGGCAGTGAGAAAGGAGGAAAAGGGAATTAAATATAGACAGCAAATAACTAGGACACTGAATTTTGAGGTCTGGGAAAAATAAGCATAGGGGTAACTTGCTGATTCAGCTGTTACCATCCTTAACCAATAAGCCTGAAACTCTTGATGCAACTCCAACATTACTCTCTGCTTCTACGGCAGAAGGTAACAGGGAATTTGGACTCTAATAGCAACCAACAAGGGCCCTCACTTTGACGGCCTGGGAAACTGATAAGAATGGGGGACTTGTGAGGCTCAACAGAAACTACCATAAACCTGCTGGGCAGACTGGATGGACCATAGCTCCTTTTCTGCCGTCATTTCTATGTTTCTAGTATCCAGGAGCCATTCTCCCAAACTTTTAAGACGACAAGCCATATTATAAAAACAAAAATATTTCAGTTTAAGACCTCCCTCCTTTCTAAGCACCCCTAAGTTAGCCGGATAAGTAGCTCCTCCCAGGTAACACCCCATCCCGCCCATCACTAAGCTAGGTAAGTAGTTATCCGGTTCAGTGGCGGCTGCTGAATGCAGGCGGATATTCAGACGCCACCACTTAGCCAGATAAGTTGGAACTATCTGGCAAAGTGGCACTGAATAACTACCTCAAACTTTCCAAAGTTACCTGTGGTGTCTTCCCCTTCCAAAGAAAACTGGAACGAGACCTACTGAGAGAGAGAATTGCTTGGGTCAGGAGTACAGCCAGAAGCATTTGTAACACATATAATAACTTGGGGAAAATGATTATCTTTATCAGCACAGTTCTGCCTTGAAGCAATAGGGGGAATGGTTTCCAACTGCTCAATGTCCTGCCTTTATCTGTAAGGAGAGGAGGAAATATTATCAGCATACAAATTAACAGGGGAGACACAAATTAACAGGGGAGACGGGAATGTGTAGCTCCTGCCTTTTAAGGTACCTCAGTCATGACTAAATTAAGTTTAAATCCAGAAAAAGACCGAAATACTGACGGAGTCCCTAAAGCATGGGATAATGATCGGCTGCTAGCTTCTGACGGAAGCCAAAGAATGTCATCAGCAAACAAAAATGCTTTAACACATCCATTTCCTATAAAAAATGCTCTTTATATTAGTATCAGTTTCCTGGCCATGATTCAGAGGTCTGATGGATAAATGTTTCTCTGTACAAGAAAAATGTTGGAGATAAACAGCCATTCCTAACTTACTTGAGCTGTGGGGTTGGAGTAGAGAACAGCAACTGCTTCTATAAAAAAAAACAAAAAACCTTGAAAGGCATCCCAGACATGGAAACAAATACAAGAGAATGAAACTGCTGAATGCCTTTTCTGCATCCAGACAAACTAGCAAAGGAGCTATCATTTGGTTTGCCAAGCAGGCATCCATTACTGAAATTAACCTTTGAACATTAAGACTAGACCTCCAATTGTGTACAAAACCCTCCTGTGATGCCGAGAAAAGGTTAAATATATTTTAATCCTGTTAGCAAGAATTTTAGCAAAAAATGTAGCATCTTGCTTCAACAGGAAAATCGACCTGTGTGAGCCCAGATTTGTCGTGTCTCAACCTAGTTTAGGCCCTACCGTGATCACTGCTCCTCTCTTTGACAATGGTATGCAGCCTAAGCAAATCATTTCTATGAAAAGCCCTCTTAATCGTTCTAGAATATGAGATATCAAGCAGTTATACAAATCTGCATTTAACCCATCTGGGACAGGTGATTTAAATTGAGGTAGAGATTGAATTACAAACAAAATCTCTTCTTTAGAGATAGGTATATTCTGCTTATATGTCTGTAATAGCGATCATTTTGGGAGAAGTAAGCTTTCCATGAATTCCAACTTAAGCTGACTGCAGACTGATAAAACTTGAAAGACCAGACAAATACTGTATGTTTAGGGGATCTCAGTTTCTCACCATCCAGGCTCTTTATAAAGAGAGCAAACCTAGATGTTGGATAAGTCGTAATCAAATTAGATAGCAGTTTCCTAGACATTACCATGTAAACAATACTGTGCTTCAAATGCTTGTATTGAAGTTTGAGCTTTTTGTTGTTACAAGTTATTCAGTGAGTGGGAGCTACATGAATTTTAAATAGCCAGGAAGAGGGGGGAGGGAGAGAGAGAGAGACTATAGGGCTCAGTCTGATACTCTATATATGGATCATTGTAAGGGGCACTTTGATTCGGGGTGAGTTTTCGGGAGGTGAGTTGGGGTTATAGGGGGCTGTTGTTACAGACACATTCAGAGGTTTCCATTGTACAATTGACATCATTAAAGATTTTTTGACCTTATTAAGGGATGAAAAGGAGTGGATTTATCCAATGCAGCTAGCATAGACTGCGGTGTACAAATCAACTCTTTTTAAAGGGAGCCATAGAAAGTGCTGTGTATAAGATATGTGCATACAGCTGTAGACGTGCTACATGAAGAGTATTTTATAACCTACGCACGTAGGTTATAAAATAGCACTTATTTGTATGCGCGTTTATGGGCGCATGCGCAGCCCTAGTAAAATCTATCTTTAAGAGGATAATTTTAAAATAACTGGATACGGTGGCATATATGCATGTATGTGGCTATGCATATATCTGATATAGTATTTTATCATATGCGCATACGATATATGCACATTTAATAAAATACACATAATTCTACCATGCAACATACTCGCATATGTAGGTTTCCATGCAAATACATGAAATGCATTGAAACCATGTACATGAATGGATTGAATGCTCATACTTTACCCACCTGTTTTAAATATATATATACATGCGTATATTTAATGTGTGAACTAGGACTTACTTAAGTCTCGATATAAACACGCAAGTCGGCCAATTTTGAAACATGCACGCATCAACGAAATTAACCAGTTTACCAATTAGTCCACCAGTTTGCCCAGTCCTTCACCAGGTCATCGAGGCCCTCCTGATTCTTCAGCTTGAACCACTCCAGCCAAACCTCTCACCTTGTCAGTACTACACAATAAACACATTTAATATCACTTACAACAGATAATTATCAGGTGTAAATGTATGCAAGTAAGATGGAAAATTTATTTATTTATTTTAGCATTTTTATATACCAACATCCGTTTGCACATCGTATCGGTTTACAAATAACTTGAAACTCTGGCAGGGACTCTGTCAGTTAGGCATAGCCTTTCTAAGGAACAAGATAAATATGTGATACATGATCGGAATTAAGGAAGTTATCCGGAGAGATCGGTCAACTGAAAGATTTATAACTAGTGTTTTATGTACAATATATACAGGGGGTTAAGAGTGGTTAGGGAGAAAGTCAAATGCAAAGGGAGAGGATGGGAGTTTAAGGGGAGGATAGGGGAAGGAAGAAATTACGTAGGGGGGTAGTGGGTGTTGCTGCAAGAGGTGGAGGAAGATTACGTTAAAGTTAAGGGAGTACAGGGGGAAGGACATCCGCTTGGGCATCTACGGTGTTGATGAGAAGGGGATCAAAACTAAAGGGTGGGGGGAGAAGCCTGTAGAGGAAGAGAAACCCATAGTCCTCAATGGAGAGTGGTGTTGGAGGGGAAGGCCTGTAGAAAAAGCCAGGTTTTTAGTTTGTTTTTTTTAACTTGGGGGTGGAGGTTTCCGTGCGTAAATCTGGAGGCATGGAGTTCCAAAGGGTGGGTCCAGCCAGGGAAAAGGCCCTCTTAGTGGTGGAGGTAAGTTTGGTGGATTTGATGGATGGGAGGCGGAGCATTCCTTGATGGGAGGTGCGGGTCGGACGTGTGGAGGTGCGTATCATGAGGGGAGGATTGAGCCAGCGAAAGTTTTCATGTGCGATACTTTTATGGATGAGGGAAAGGGTTTTGTAAAGGATTCGTGATTTAATTGGTAGCCAGTGCAAGTCCATGAGCGTTGGTGTGATATGGTCTCTTTTTTTGGAATTTGTGAGGATGCGGGCTGAGGCGTTTTGTAGGAGTTGTAAGTGTCTTTTAAAAAAGCAACTTACGTGCACAACTGTTGGTTCCATCTTGGAATTCTCCTAAACTGTCCCTTTTTAATGTGCTTATATGTGTGCGTGAAAGAGAACCTACATGCGTATTTTCAGCTTGTATAAAATATGGAATTTGTGAATCAAGGCCACTTGCACGTGTATATGCCAAATTTTACACATGCAGTCTTTTGAAAATTCACTTTTAATTTTTGAGTCTCAATAAAATCTTGACTCGTTAACCTTGTATTTTTTCTATTAATTTCTGTTCTCTTCAAATCCAACAGTTTTTCTGGTTCCAAACTACTTTCGGAAGAGCTCTTATGTTTTGCAATGACATAACGAATTATTTCACCCCTCATTATTGCTTTAGCAGTCTCCCAGTAAAACACAGGTTCATCCAGATGTTGCAGATTATCAGTCGCATACAATTCCCGTTTACTCTGAAGAAATGTTTTAAAATATTTAATTTTAGGTAGATACAATAGCATCTGCCAAAGCTTTTCCTCCTCTGTAGAGGAGGAAAAGCTATTACTGGCATTAGTAGCATGGGATCTTCTTGGAGTTTGGGTAATTGCCAGGTTCTTGTGGCCTGGTTTGGCCTCTGTTGGAGGCGGAATGCTGGGCTTGATGGACCCTTAGTCTGACCCAGCATGGCAATTTCTTATGTTCTTATGAGTAATCCTCATGACACAGGTGAGCGGAGCATGATCAGAAATAATGCAATGTGTCAATCGTGTGAAATATAGATTCAGAAACAATCATGTAATTGATGCAAGAAAAGGTCCCATGAGCTCTAGTGTCATGGCCCACTCTGCTGGAGACTGGTAGCAGGTACGGTGTCTGGACAGGGCATACCTGTGAGGGGCCGGGCACCTGGAAGAAGAGTGTTCCTCTGCCCTGAAGGAGAGTAGGATCCAGGACTGGAACAGGAATCAAGAGAGGAGCCAAGGTCCGGGACTGGAGCAGGAGCTAGGAACCACAGAACTAGAACATTAGGAACAGGTGCACTGGAAACTTACAAGACAATCAGGAAACCAGACACTGGATGGTGAATTCAGGAAGTTTTATAAGCAGCTAACCCCGCATCAGCACCATCCAACTCCTGCCCTTCCAATCCCACCCCTTCACACCCCCCCCCCAAGACAACAGTTCTACATCCAATCAAATTGCCCTACTATCTCTTAAACCCTGTCTGTTACATTGTTGAATCATTACCTTGCATTTGATACAACACTAAGCCAACAAGATACAATTGACATAAGTTTATATCGTTAAATATTCAAAGAAACACATACTTGCAACCTTATTGATGTTACTGAGTATGTTATACAATGTCACTATGTTGAGACATTGTTAATAATAATATTACAAAGTAAAGTTAAAGTTAATATTAGCTTGTTTATAATGTTACAATATAGAGATAGTACTGTTAAAAATAATGTTTCAATGTAAAGATAATATGACCTGTTGTCATACTATCACACAAGTTCCCATGTACACCGATGTGAATACCCATGGTTGAATGTCGGTATAGAAAAGCAAATAAATAAATAAGGAAGGAAGAACTGGAACACACTACAGGAACACAGGAGCATGGAATACAGGATAGGAAAACTGGAATACACTAGGACTGGGACAAGGTTAAAGGCCAGAGCAACAGATAAACCTATAGCGCTTCTATGGGGCAAATGCCATGTGGGCTGTTGGACCAGCAAAGGTGTGCAGACTAGAGCCCCTTATATACAGCTCAGATACACCCCTGCTGTTCCAATCAGAAGATCACAGGGGCGTTTCTAACTTTGCCAGGAAACCAGACAAAATTACCAAGGCTCTTGGGAAAGCCAGCAGCTCCCGCAACCCTAAGGCAGGTCTGTCCTAAGGTCGTGGATTAAATCCCATTGATCTTGACATCTAGACAAATGAGTGAATTCTCTGCTGGTAGGATTTAGCAATCTCCACCTATCAACCATCTCCACTTGCTTTCACACAAACAAAATTAATTTGTGCCCGTCGGGTGTTGAAAAGAGCTGCGATTTTTAACCAACCTGGGATCAACAACACAGCTAGAATCGCTTTCTTCCAAAATGAGTTTAAGATAATGTCCTAAAAAAGAAACCACCATATTTATTTATTTATTTTATTTTAAAATATTTCTATACCTCGTGTTCTAATTAAATCGCAGCGGTTTACAAAATTCACACAGTTCAACATCATAATTGCACACATTCATCATAAGAACGTTGCCAAAGCTGCTACGGATTAGTCAGTGCCCTTTTAACTCTTCAAGGATCTCTGTCTACCTCGCTGTGTTACTCTTTAAACTCCTGTCTAAATAAACAGGTCTTTAAGGTTTTTAAAAATATGTTGATGTCAGTAAAGGGTGTTTCATAAGACTAGCCCAGCCACTGAAAATAGCAACTCTAGCCTCACCAGTGTGTGCTTGACGAACTGATGGGAGTTCCAGCAGGGGAGCGCAATGTGCTAGGTGGAGTATATATCCACAAAGCGGCACCCGGCCATGACACTTTATCATAACTGGTTAGTTTATGCATCATCATTAATAAACTCGCCATAGTGAATTAAACAAATGTTAGGCAAATAAATCAAAGCCAACCCAACAGGTTGGTCAAAGAGCTTCCCTAAGATCATCTGGGTCAGTGATTGTGTGTTATCCAACTGCATAAATCTCTCTTGTTCATTAAGATTTCTATTCCCCAACGTTTTGAGGTACCAGATGAAAAATAAACATGAGAAACCCACTGGTGCCTTAGCTTTTTTATGTTCAACATAAGTAAGATATGTTTCCTGCAAAAATGCAATTTGCACTTTCAGTCTACCCAAATGTGATAACATTTTTCCTCTCTTATTTGGCGTATGAAGATCTGATACATTCTAGGTTACATAACTAAGATGAATCACCATCCCATTTAAACCAGCCAAATTGTGAAAATAGAAATATCATTATAATGCCGCCCACCACCCTCCAGCCTAGGCAGCGGCAGCATCAGACATAAAAACATATAAAATAAATCCCCACCTGATGCTGATCAAAGAGAAAACTTTCCCATAGCCACATTCAACCAGTCACTCCCCCAGGTCCCTCCCAACCCAACGTCACACCCCAAATACCCAGAAAAGTCATGGGATAGGAGGCGATGTCCTTTTGTGGATTACAAACTGGTTAAAATACAGGAAACAGAGTAGGATTAAATGGACAATTTTCTCAGTGGAAGGGAGTGGGCAGTGGAGTGCCTCAGGGATCTGTATCGGGACCCGTACTTTTCAATATATTTATAAATGATCTGGAAAGGAATATGACGAGTGAGGTTATCAAATTTGCAGATGATACAAAATTATTCAGAGTAGTTAAATCACAAGAAGATTGTGATACATTACAGGAGGACCTTGCAAGACTGGAAGATTGGGCATCAAAATGGCAGATGAAATTTAATGTGGATAAGTGCAAGGTGTTGCATATAGGGAAAAATAACCCATGCTATAACTACACAATGTTAGGTTCCATATTAGGTGCTACCACCCAAGAAAGAGATCTAGGCATCATAGTGGATAACACATTGAAATCATCGGTTCAGTGTGCTGCGGCAGTCAAAAAAGCAAACAGAATGTTGGGAATTATTAGAAAGGGAATGGTTAATAAAACGGAAAATGTCATAATGCCTCTGTATCGCTCCATGGTGAGACCGCACCTTGAATACTGTGTACAATTTTGGTCGCCGCATCTCGAAAAAGATATAATTGCGATGGAGAAGGTACAGAGAAGGGCACCCAAAATGATAATGGGAATGGAACAGCTCCCCTATGAGGAAAGACTTTTAAGAGGTTAGGAATTTTCAGCTTGGAGAAGAGACGGCTGAGGGGGGATATGATAGAGGTGTTTAAAATCATGAGAGGTCTAGAACGGGTAGATGTGAATCTGTTATTTACTCTTTCGGATAATAGAAGGACTATGGAGGCACTCCTTGAAGTTAGCAAGTAGCACATTTAAGACTCTTTGGAGAAAATTCTTTTTCACTCGGCGCACAATTAAATTCTGGAATTTGTTGCCAGAGGATATGGTTAGTGTATTTAGTGTAGCTGGGTTCAAAAAAGGATTGGATAAGTTCTTGGAGGAGAAGTCCATTAACTGCTATTAATCAAGTTTACTTAGGGAATAGCCACTGCTATTAATTGCATCAGTAGCATGGGATCTTCTTAGTGTTTGGGTACTTGCCAGGTTCTTATGGCCTGGATTGGCCACTGTTGGAAACAGGATACTGGGCTTGATGGGCCCAGCATGGCAAGTTCTAATACGTTTTTATGTTCTTAAATCCCAATATTAATAATCCAAACAACCATCTATTGTAACTATAGAAATGCAGTATAATTAGTCTTTTAGAAAAAATGAGAGGGCTATGTAGATGCAGGAGGGCACCACCCTCTTACAATCAAACCAGTCTTTATGAGTTGGGACCTTTGTTTTAGTTTTTATTTTATTTTTCCCAGGAATTTATCAGTGCTTACTGTTTATCATAACAAACAAAAGCAGGAGAAAAATCAGTGGAAAGCACGAGTCTTTTTTTTTTTTTTTCCCATTGATTTTTCTCTCTTGTTTATAATTGTTATGATAAAACGGAAGGAAAAAATAATATAAAAATTGAAAACGAAGATCTCTATTTATGGGCCATAAACAAAGCAATGTATACTCGATCGCCTTCCTGATGAAAGTGCTGAATGCAAAAAAGAGAAAAAAAATATTGAGTCCAACCACATAACTTGCAGGATAGTTTGCTACATAGTCTGGCTGCATCTCAAGGATGTTACTTGTCATGATTAATCACCCTGAAAAGGAGCCAGAGAGTTCGGCTGCTCCCCTGGTAAGGCGGCCCTGTGATATCTGTTAAAATTAACTCTGGGAAGCGCAGGGGCCGAGACCGGCGGGCGCAAGGCGGAAGTCGCCTACGGCGCCTGCCACCCTTCCACCGGCCCGGCTGATCGAGGCGGGAGAAACTCTGGATTTACTGGAGACCTTTTTTTTTTCATATCTGGTGCTCTTGTCCGGTGATCCAACCATTCTGGGCAGAACTTTGCAAATTCTTGAATGACACATTAGAGGGAACGATACCTAACGACCCTGGGATGTTTTTTTACTTGATAACGCCCCCCCTGTCATCGTTCATCCAAGGAAAAGAGATGCGAGACTTTTTTGGTGACGGTCGGGAGGTGTGCGATAGCCTCCTGGTGGAAGGGAAGCGGGATTTCCCACGCTCCTGGCTAAATTTAGGCGGATACAACATTCGGAAAAGCTAAGCGCTCCTCGGAGGGATACTTAGCCTTAAGTACCTGGAGACCTGGAGTCCCTTTCAGCAATGGAGGGATGAGGAAAGTCTTGTGTTTTCTTCTTTTTAGCATAAAAATCTTGCCATCCCCTTTTTGTTCTTTTATTTTTATAAAACGACTACAACTTTGCAGTAGCAGAGGTTACCTTCATGTGAAGAGAGAGCACTGAAAGTGGAGGGGGGGGGGGATTTGTTGGGATGGGTGGGATTGAGAGGGTGGGTTTACATAAGAACATAAGAACATGCCATACTGGGTCAGACCAAGGGTCCATCAAGCCCAGCATCCTGTTTCCAACAGTGGCCAATCCAGGCCATAAGAACCTGGCAAGTACCCAAAAACTAAGTCTATTCCATGTAACCATTGCTAATGGCAGTGGCTATTCTCTAAGTCAACTTAATTAATAGCAGGTAATGGACTCCTCCTCCAAGAACTTATCCAATCCTTTTTTAAACACAGCTATACTAACTGCACTAACCACATCCTCTGGCAACAAATTCCAGAGTTTAATTGTGCATTGAGTGAAAAAGAACTTTCTCCGATTAGTTTTAAATGTGCCCCATGCTGACTTCATGGAGTGTCCCCTAGTCTTTCTACTATCCGAAAGAGTAAATAACCGATTCACATCTACCCGTTCTAGACCTCTCATGATTTTAAACACCTCTATCATATCCCCCCTCAGTCGTCTCTTCTCCAAGCTGAAAAGTCCTAACCTCTTCAGCCTTTCCTCATAGGGGAGTTGTTCCATTCCCCTTATCATTTTGGTAGCCCTTCTCTGTACCTTCTCCATCGCAATTATATCTTTTTTGAGATGCGGCGACCAGAATTGTACACAGTATTCCAGGTGCGGTCTCACCATGGAGCGATACAGAGGCATTATGACATTTTCCGTTTTATTCACCATTCCCTTTCTAATAATTCCCAACATTCTGTTTGCTTTTTTGACTGCCGCAGCACACTGAACCGATGATTTCAATGTGTTATCCACTATGATGCCTAGATCTCTTTCTTGGGTTGTAGCACCTAATATGGAACCCAACATTGTGTAATTATAGCATGGGTTATTTTTCCCTATATGCATCACCTTGCACTTATCCACATTAAATTTCATCTGCCATTTGGATGCCCAATTTTCCAGCCTCACAAGGTCTTCCTGCAATGTATCACAATCTGCTTGTGATTTAACTTCTCTGAACAATTTTGTGTCCTCTGCAAATTTGATTATCTCACTCATCGTATTTCTTTCCAGATCATTTATAAATATATTGAACATTAAGGGTCCCAATACAGATGCCTGAGGCACTCCACTGTCCACTCCCTTCCACTGAGAAAATTGCCCATTTAATCCTACTCTCTGTTTCCTGTCTTTTAGTCAGTTTGCAATCCACGAAAGGACATCACCACCTATCCCATGACTTTTTAGTTTTCTTAGAAGCCTTTCATGAGGGACTTTGTCAAATGCCTTCTGAAAATCCAAGTACACTACATCTACCGGTTCACCTTTATCCACTTGTTTATTAACTCCTTCAAAAAAGTGAAGCAGATTTGTGAGGCAAGACTTGCCCTGGGTAAAGCCGTGCTGACTTTGTTTCATTTGTACCTTTTGTATATGTTTTCTAAATATCAAGAAGCACTGTTTTCGTAGTCTGTTGTACAACATCTGAAAATGGTTTGTGTTTTGTGAATAAAATATTAATTACAAAAAAAAAAAGAGGAGGCAAAGTGGAAGGGGGTTATGTAGAGGGAAAGAGAGGGGAGGGGAGGTGGAGGGTCCCAAATATGAGAGAAGGGGTGGAGGAGGGGGTGAGAGAATAAGAGAAGGGTGGGGGGAGCTCAAGAAGGGAGGGGTGAATGAAAGGAAGGGGGAGAGAGGGGAGCTGAGACAATGAAAGAAGGCAGGGGAGGGAGGGAGAAGTGAGAGGAGGGAGTGTGCTACATATTCATGGGGGGGGGGGGGGGGCAGGGTTCCTGGGGGTGTGGCACAGTTGCCAACTTCTGAGAAATCTAGAAATATTGTTACTGCCCCTCCTGCCCCTTTATCCATGACCCAGCATTTCGGATCAGTGAAAGGGCCAGACGGCACGGGTCCCACTCCCAGGGGCCCCCACTCTGCCCTTAGCAAACTCAGAGAGGGATTCTCCGCCTCCCCCCTCATGAAACGTTTGGGGACCCCTAAAATAGTGGCTGCTGCAGGTTTAACGAGTGACAGCCTCCTACTGCCTGCCCCCTGTGCTCCAGTTCATGGTGCACTGACTGATTTTAAACAGATCCAGAGCACTTCCCTACGTGCTCCTGAGCAAGTCTTTATGCTTGTGTGTGTGTGCTTGTGTTTTTTTGTGCGCTTCTGGATGTGCATGCAGGTGTGTGGGTATGTGTGTGTTTATATGTATGTATGTGCCTGTATATGTGTGTGTGTATGTGTGTTTATATGTATATATATGTGTATGTGTATATATGTGTGTTTGTGCTTATGTGTGTGTGTATGTATGTCTTGTGCTTATGTGTATGTGTGTTTGTGTATACATGTGTGTGTGTATATATGTGTGTGTTTATATGTATATATATGTGTGTATACGTGTGTGTGTGTGTGTGTTTATATGTATTTATGTGTGTGTGTACGTGTGGTTGTCTATATGTGTGTGTATATATGTCTGTGCTTATGTGTGTGTGTATATGTGTTTGTAAGTGTGTTTGTGTATACATTGTGTGTATATATGTGTGTGTGTTTATATGTATATGTGTGTGTTTGTGCTTATGTGTGTGTGTATATGTGTCTGTGTATTTGTGTGTGTGTGTACGTGCGGTTGTCTATATGTGTGTGGTTTCATCGTGTGACTGGATAAGCAGTAAGGATGGTAGCAGGACCCTCTCTCTAACTTGCCGCGGTGGGACACGGGTAATGGGCCTGCTCTGCAGGGTAGCTTCTGTCTCCTTTCCCTCTTTTCTTTCTGCCCCTGCTTTGGGACCCATCAGCCATGTCTTCTTCTCTTTTCTCCTCAGATTGCAGTGCTCAGGATGAACAATTCTCCCTCATCTTCACCATCGGCTCCTTTATGAATAACTTTGTGACGCTCCCTAACGGCTACATCTTTGATCACTTTGGGACCATGGTCATTCGGCTGATTGGCATGTAAGTAGCGCCCGCAGCAGCAGAAAACCACGGATGGCACGGCACGTGGCGTGGGACATGGGTGGGAGGGGCGGGGTCAGCATCCAGAGCACGGCGGTGAGAGTTGGGGGAGGAAGGTGAAAGCTTGTCCTGTCAGATATCGCAGCTCACACCCCTACTGCTTGCCACCTGATGTGACTGTGTTATAAATGCACTTAACTTCCCCATCCCCCACCCCCTCGGCTGTCAGTATCTGGGATGAGCCATACTCCTTATCTGTCATGCAGCAGGCTCTTCCTGGCATGGAGCCTGTGCCACTCAGATACGCCGCAACCTTTGCTTTTGCCCCTGTCTTGTTGGCTGCCTGTGTCACTGCCTCATCATAAAAAAAAAGGTGCACACGCACCCTCCCCATCTCAGTTACACGGCATCAGGGCAGCAGAGCACCTCCCTCAGGGTGGTGGAGGCCGTGCCCTGCCTGCCAGAGGGGGGTGGGAAGCACAGGCTTCGCTTACCCCTGGTTTTCTCCCTCTTCTCAGAACAGGACACCGTGCATTGACTTGGAGAGGAGCGAGCAGGCAGTGGCAGGAGATGTGTGAGCTCTCGCTTCATGCAGCGAGAGGGAGAGAGGAGCTAAGAGGAAACATCACATACACATTGCTGCCTCCTTCCTCTTTGTGTGCACCTAGCCCTGGTCTGAGGGGGGAAGCAGGGCTCATCCCAGCAGGGACTCTGGGGGCTTCCTTGCAGTTCTCAGGCTCCTCTCCCCTGGGCCAGGCCAGGGGAGAGGAGCCTCTGACAGTGTTGCATTTATTTCAGGGCATGGAGGAACTCGTGCAGGGAGAGATGAAGAGAGGGAGGGGCGCTCTGCAGAGTTTTGACCATGTTCCCCCCCCCCCCCTTCTCCTAACCCTGGCCTGGATTCTGACGAAATGGACCATGCCCTCGAAAGCACGTTCATTCATAATTTGGTTAGTCTGTAAGGTGTCGTTGTTCCTCAGTAAAGGAAATGTGTTACCGGCAGATCCAAAACGGTTCATTGGGAAACAGATCGCTCGCTTCCTCCAGTTCAAGGCGGGAAATGCATGATGAGACTTTCCAAAGGTGGCCTCTTCTCTTCGGGGTGGTTGCCCATGATTCCTCTTAGGAACTCATCCCAAAAGAATCGAGGCCTTAAGCCCAGGGCCAGTTTAGAATTTACTCCCAGAGAGGGTAATTCTCAGCAGTCGGTGTGAGTCAGCACAAAGGCATGGACGTTACCGCAGTATTTTATAAACTGGAAGGAGTCACACAATTTATAAAATACCGCACACCTCTGCCCAGAAAGTACTCGTGTACGTTTCAGTGCACACGTACATTTGTAATGCAGGAAAGCACATATTTAACCATGGTGCATGCATATATTTTATACACATCATAGTTGTAACGTGCGGGTAATAACCCCGAGTTGTATGCAGTGGGGAGGTGTTTTACAAAGAATGTGCCTATTCTGCTTACCAAATGCGTGCACTTGGATCGCCAGTTTACCGACACAGCCACCAGTTCAGCCGGAGCCCGCAGCACTTTACACTGACCCCCACCACCCACCAGTTCAGCCGGAGCCCGCAGCACTTTACACTGACCCCCACCACCCACCAGTTCAGCCGGACCTCCCATACTGCAGACAAAAGACCAGTGCAGGTTCACGTCCGTGAGTTAATAGCGGACGTAAAAGCGAACGGAGGAGCTCGCTAACTAACGTACGTACATGAACCGCTAACAAAATAGTATCTCGGGGCCGACGCAATATCGGGCGCTGAGCTCAGCAAGCCGCTAAATGCGCGGTTGGACTTGCGTTTTGGGCGTGCTGGACGTACGCTCAATGCAATATCAGGATTAGTGCGTCCAAAACGCGCGTCCATATCGGTGCGTAGCTAATAGCGCTCATCACATGCAAATGCCATGTTAATGAGGCTATTAGCTACTACCCCTGATGTAAAAAAAAAAAAAAAAAGTGGGTCTGATGTGCACATTTTAACCCTCAAAGCTTAACACCAGCTCAGAGCTGGTGTTAAGCTTTGAGATACCCCAAGCCAAGCTCAGAAAAGCAAAAAATGCAGCTTTTTTTTCCTATGGTTCCTCCTACTTAATATCATTATGATACTAAGCAGGAGGAACCGCAGAAAGCTGCAACATGAAAAAATACAAAATCTTGACCGCGGTCAGGTTAGGAAAAGGGAAGCTCAGTTTACCAGCGTCCGTTTTCTTAAGTGATGTCTGTGCATGGGTTAGGAAAAGTAAGTCTCCGTTTTCCTTACCTGCGCTCAGTCACTTCTCCTGGGCGCTCGATGCCATGCACGTGCTCGGGATGCACAATTCGTGCACTGCGTGTCCCTCTTAGTGCGCCAGCTCATTTGAGTATTACGTCGAGCGCTAAAGAGAGGGGATGTGCACACCATTGCGCCCATGACAATGCATCGTCCCCCCTTGTGCGCGTGAACTTCTGAAGCCCTCCCTACAACACCTGTACACCACCCCTTTTTATTCCCCTTTCACATTTACGCGCAACACCGCTAGTGCACGCGTATTTTAGGGCTTTTTAGAAAATGCTGCTTGCGCGTGTTACTTCCATGTAAACATTTTGTAAATTTATACCCCTCTCCCACCAGCAAGCATGCAAAAATGTCATATCCCATAGTTTCTGCCCCAGGGAACAAAAACGCACTGCAAGCAGGCAGACGAAAATCTAGAAACCAGGTCATAACAAAAGAGCAAGCGCCCTATGCACTGCTGACATCTGGCTTATGCAATTTACCACTGAAACCAGTTCAGCCCATTGTTCCCTCTGGGTAGGGGTTAAGCACAGATTGGGTACAGTTTAAGTGTGAAAATATTAGTGGCACACGGACCAGAGCTGGGAGCTGGGCCACATAAATTAATACAGTAGTGAACGTTAACGCAGCGTTGGATGCATTGGAATTCAAAATGAAGTTAAGAGAGCGGCAAAGAGCCAGCATAAAAGCAGCTGCTTAATCTTATTCCCCCTCCTACTCTTTGCTCAGAAATGTTCCTTCACTGCATTGTAAGTGGCCATAAGCACTCTGGGGCCGATGTACTAAGACCCGTGGGGAAGCAGCCGCTAGTCGCCAACGCAGGTTTTGATCACCGCTCGCGGCTGAAGCTGGTGCCTCCGCGGGATGTAAAAAAAAAAATGCACACACAGACCCATACAGTCATGAAGAAATGCACGTACAGACGCGCGGCAAGGCATTACGTAATAAGAGGCTGCACCCGCACCGATAATCCGCACACAAATCCGCGCATAAAAGCAAAGGCGGCGAGCGACCGGGCCTCCCTTTTTAGTGAACTTATGACCCTGGAATAGGAATGCTTATGTTTCCAATAACTGTGGGCTGCAGAAAACATGGCAAACAGATTAATGGATAATAATTCACCCCGCACGCCATGACCTCCGTTGCTGTCATCCTTTGGAGAAGCCGCAGGATATACCGCAGCATCAGGAACAGCCGAATGCAATCAGAAATCAGCGTAATAGTAACACCAGAACCGCACGGACTCACAACCGTACCACACCAGTGCAAGCTGCCACTGAACCCGTGCCCTGACCATGGCACTAAAAAAAACAAACCTTGCACTAAAAAACCCGCCCTAGCATTTTCTATCGTCTAGCGTGGCTCCCTGCATTGCCCATGAATAGATAATCGCCTCCTCTGCACTCATGCAGAAAAAAACCACGGGTCAGTCGCGTTTGTACGGGCTTTTTAATTTTTCCCCCGCGCACAAAACCCTTCGTCCATGCCCGTATAGGCCTTTGCACGGGAAAGCGCGCGCGAGCAAACCCGCAGCAGCTTCGGCGCACCTTATTACATCATCCCCTTTGTACGTAAGTGAATAATCCTGGAGAACCTTGTGGTCCCTCCAGTGGTTCAGTGCAGCGGCTCTGGTGAGAAATCCCGGTTCAGCCCATCCAGGCCTTTTCATTTTCTGGTGGAAAGGCCTGGAGTGTGGGGTCTTCTGTGCTGTGCAGGAGGGAGGTGGACTCAGGCCGTTTCTGGCCGTCAGGAATGAGAACGGTAATGTTTTCTGAGGCCGCGCAGCGAGCAAGCGGATGACAGTGTGGGAAAACCGCGTCTGAAGGAGGTAACTCCCTAGAAGGAGACCGGCTAGACTAATGGGGCCTGGCTGCCGCAGGTGTCTGGGGGGACCCTGCTGTATGTTTTAATGACTCAGGGAGCGGGGGAGAGCGTGGCCTTTGGAGAAAAGCAAGACTGATCAGGCGGGCCGTCTGCCGAAAATAGAGTTTAAAGTCAGCAGAGACTGAATGAGAGAGCAAATCGGTAATGTCAGGGCCGAAAGGCCAGGGAATGACAGTGAAAGCACAGCGGGCGTTCCTCAAGGAAAAATGACCAGAAGCAATAAATGAAGATGATGAAGTCCGATTGGAGCCAGTTTCGGTGAGATAATAACAGTAGTTCTGTGTGAATGTCACATGAAAACGTTATAACCGCTCTATGACTGCCCGGGGAGATGAAAGTGCAATTGATGGTGAGTGGAAACGCCCGAGACCTGCTTGGTTCCCATGCAGACAAGACCCTGTTACACAAGTGAGCATCCCTGGGATCCGTTCTGAAACCGTCTGTCTGTCCGTCCCCTTTGATCCCCTCTACATTTAATGCTGGCCATGAAACTTGGACGGGCAGAATTGCAGAGGGAAAAATGGAAGTTCTCTCAAGAAGCTCACGTGTGTGTGTGAGACGTTAACCAACCTCCTGCCCCAGAAATTCTTGTAGAGAGTCGAAGAAGGATGCAATGGATTTTGGCAAGGAAGAATTCCATGCAACATCCTAAATGGACCCAAGAAGGCTTAGCGCTCTCTGACTTGACAGCTGTATCAGAGGACACTGCCCTTTTGAAAGGAGAAATTGTGTTTTGCTAGAAAAGGCCTGGCCTGAACCCTTGGGAGTCGCAAATAGATTTAGAAAGGATCGCCTTGATTGCAGCCGTCACTATCCCTCCGAGCAAGACAGCGTCGTCTGTCCCATCACCTTTCACTCCATCCATGAAGGCTGGGAAACATTTCCCAAAGGTTTTCTCTCTTTCTGGAAGGAACTCAACCTAATTAGGGCAGGGCCGCTATTTCGGAATGGAAGATTTATGGGACAGCGGGTGTTCGAGTTCTTGCAATGAAAGCGTCGTCTGATTAGAGGCCCCCGTTAAGGAGAGATCCAGTAGTGGCTTTACCGGCCTGCCAGTCTGTACTGCTGACTGCTTTCTCAAGACGTCGGTCTGTAGCGCCAATCCGAGCCACCACGCGACCCGGTTCCAAGCAGCCAGGTAAGAGGAACTTGGGTGAGCATTTCAGTGGTTCCTGCGGGTAAGACCCTGTTACAGGGGCATCCTTTGCATTGCTGGCAGCCCCTTGGGTTTCCAGGTTTTCATGTGTGAATCTTGCAGGGCCGATTTCTCTGAGCACCGTTAGAACTCGATGCATGTGCCAGGCAGGGCATATCTGTGAACCTTTGGGATCCTCTGCTGAAATGTGTGGCTCTTCTATCTCATTTCAGATTCCTGTACACGATTGCCACATTACTTATTGCTTTCTCTACGGCAGGTAAGGTGAGGGGCGGGGGATGTTTGTGACTTGAAGCCTTGTGTGCCTTGCTTTTCTGACCTGCAATCTGCAGATTCGACCCTGCAGCCTTCTGGACTCAAACAAGGAGTGGCTCTGATGATGTGGTAAAGGAGCGACTCCTGTAACTGAGCTGGTAGGAGAATCAAGTCCACTTTAGGCTGGATGCTCATTTACCCTCTCACAGGGGGTGGATCCACGCTGCTGATAGGATATTCCAGCCTCAGCTGAGGAACAGAGAAATGTGGGTGGTGCCATATTCTCCGGCACCAATAAGAACAGTATTTGGGGATGTGTGGTCATTTAATAGAGAGCTTGGGGAGTTCAGGATAATCTGATGATGGGAGCTTAGGCTGGCAGACGTTTGGGAACCCACACAGAAGGACAGGGAATAGATCCTGGGACCTGAGTGACTGGGCACCTCTCTGGATTCATTGCGTTCTGTGGCTGTGCGTGGTACGTGGAGGTTTGGGAAGGCTGTACCTGTCTCAGAGCACATTTATGGCAGGGCATGTAACTCAGGCCTAGATTTATCAAAATGCTCTAAATATAGCAGAGATAATGTCCGCGATAAAAAAGGGGCGTGGCTAGGCTAATTTCCCTGCTCCGCCATCACATCGGTAATTTCCGCACCAGTGCTAATTTTTGCAGGTGTGTTACCAACCAAAAAGGTTTTTATTGCACATGCTGTTCGGGGGGAAGAGAGAGCGAGAGAGAGAGCCTTTCCATAAGTGTCCATATGTCACTCTCTATTTAAGAGGAGTTAATTTGTACAATGTACTTTCTACCTAGCTTAGACAGTGCTGTTTGTACCTCTGACTGTGTATATAAGACTGCCCCCCCCCCCCCAAATCTTCTCCACCCCGAGTTAAAAGTGGTATAACTAGTTAACTTAGATATTGGTCTTTGCAGAGCGTCTGTCTCTCTCTCACTCACACACATCTGGAAACTTCCATCACCTGGAAAATGCATCTCCAGCCCAGCTCTTCTGGTAACAACTCCTCCCGCCGCTGCTATTGTTCAACAGATTGATAAACTATCTGGAAAAAGGAGTGAGGGGGCGAAGTTTGCAGGTTATGCAACATTATGTAGCGTAATCAAAACCAAAGCTGCTGGTAAAAAGCTACAGAGTGAACGAGCAATAAAGTGACAGATGAGTTTCAGCATAGCTCAGTGCAAAACAAAGCATATGGGAAAAACAATCCGAGCTGATGATAATGAGCTTTGGTTTGGCAGTGAAATATCAAGAAAGAGATCTTGGCACCACTGTGGATGGTTCTCTAAAAACCCCTCTCTTCTACAATACATGCACTTCCCATCGACTCTTTGTGGTCACGTATGTTTGTCTTGACCAGATTGCAAGCTCCGTGGAGCAGGGACTGTCTCGTAAGCGTATCTGCACAGCGCTGCATGTGTCTGATGGTGCTTTAGAAATGATAAATAATAGTAGGCAGGAGGAGCACTCGAGAGCCACCTGACAAGATTAACACCTAATCCATCTTCTCCTCTTTTCCACTGGTAATAGAAGCCCAAGAAAACAGGACGAGAAGGGTGAATCGTACGTCAAACAAAAGAAATAATTCAGTGACAGGCCAGCAGTTTAGCTTCCAGTATAAAGCATGATGTTTAATGGAGCAGTAACTGAATTTCCATGTTCAGGAAACCAGGAGACGTAAGAGCTGTTCTGACTGGCAGCAGGTACGGAGGAACAGGCAGAGTGAGATACAAGACTCGGATGTACATTGGTGGAAACTGCAAGTGCAGGAAACAGTGGCAGGTCATGAAAGTCATTGGTAGGGTACGGGCTCCCAAGTGGCCCAGTGACGAGTGAATTGCCAGGGTTGCGAGACAGAAGGGGAGAAGTTAGTTTGGAGCACCTGAAGAGCGGATTTGGGGGCTGACCTAGGCATTGATGTAGGAGTATAGCCCAGGCCCGCTTCTCGGCAATGGCAGGGAAGATTTGAGAGAAACACATTTCAGGTAAATGGGTCTGGTTTCTGGGACCCTCAGTGTGAGAATCCGTGGTGGACGTCTGGGAGAACAGAGGTTTTAGAAACCTGATAGAATGGGGGCCACTCTGAGATGCAGAATCTAAAAGGAGAGAGAGAGAAAGAGAGATTACGTAAAGCAACCCCGGAGCACTTCACACCGTGCAAGCAGTTTGATATCGGGACCAGTAAACTCCACATTGGAGGCAAATTACTGATATTATTCTAGGCCGCATGCTTTCCTAATGGCTATAATCACCACACACATTGACTACTGTAATTCTCTAGTCCAAGGCATCTCACAATATAATATTAAACACCTCCAACTCCTTCAAAGCATGGCTGCCAAAACTTTAGGAGGAGGCCAAAGCAGCTGACCACATAAGGCCAATCTTAAATCAGCTGCATTGACTCCCAGTTGAAAACAGGTTTCAAAAACTTCAAGTGTGGGAAGAACATGTCCCCCAGCAGATGTTCTCCTACATCCCTACAGTCCTCTCAAATAGCCCTCTTATCCTCTCCTTCACTGGCTTTTGCCAGATTAACTTGTACAATACCTCCAGGTCCTGAATGTGACTCGCCTTGAGCTACCAGTGAAAAGGCCTGGGTTAAATGCGCAATAAATAAAATAAATACAAGACTTACATTTAGCTGCTATGCCCCAAAATTATGTAATAAAATACCACTGCCCCCATGCTTTGAGACATTGCACCTTACCTTCAGGAAAAAGTCAAGGCTTGGCTATTTGGCCAGGCTTCCCCCCAGATCCCCCCATGACAAAGACAGCAACAGAGACTCCCTTCTCTCACTGAAAACCTGGTCTCGACCATGAGACCGTTCGTTATCCACTGCCTGGCTAACTTACTTCAATGCATCTTTCACTATCCTGGCTTCCTAATCCTCCTTGTAGATTTGTCATTGTTATCATATCTTCTGCTAATACAAGATGACCAATTACAAACCCATTTGTACTTCTGCCTGTACATGAATGTGCCTCACCTTCAAATTTATCCTGGTTATAAACTGATGCAAACAGAGAGGTCGATTTTAAAATGCGCGCATATACGCCCATACATACGCATATTGGTGCGTGAGCAAGGATCCTCCGGAATTTTTAATTGTGCGTGCACTTGCCGCACGTATGTTTTAAAATGCACCAACCATGCACATGCATGCTCCTATTTTAAGAATCTTCTCGAGCACAGATAGGTGCATGTGTCTTCCATAGGACCTTGTCGATTTTTACGTGCGCATGTCAGCGAATTTCAAAACATGCTCACGCGAAGCACATTCTCAGTTTTGCAATTAGTCCACCAGTTTGTCCGGTTAATGGCGAGATCTTTTAGATCTCTCTAGTTCTTCTCCCACAGTTTTCAGTACCACTTTTATGCTGATGATGCCCGGATCTACCGCTCTGCACCGGAAATTCCACCACACATCCAGTCCTAAATTTCATTCTGCTTGTCTGACTTTGCCTCCTGGTGGTAAAATGCCATGAGCACCATGGCAGTTCCACAGCCCAGGGACACCATCTTATACAAGGACCCGAGTGGCCCGAAGTACCTCCTCCCAAAGCCATCAGGGGTCTTGTGAGACCCCCTGTACCCCCTACCCCTCCCCGCAGCTGTTTGAGGCAATTCCTCTCCAAGCCTCTGACCTCCTCCCCCACTGGCTCTGCCCTCTGGGTGCCCAGAGCGGCCTGGAACTCCCTCTAGGCTCCAGGATGTCCACCATCACTGGCTGGCTGTTTTTCTACTTATACCCCTATCACCGAGGCCGGGGAGGGAGTAGTTATGAATAAGGGGTGGGGCTTGGGATGGAGGGGAGGAGCCTGCATCGCAACTATTTCAGTTTCTTTTTAAAATGTCCTCTATTGGGGCCACTCAAGGGAAGGTAGGGGGGTTGGATTGGGGGGGGGGGGCAGTCTCACAAGACCCCAGGGTTTGTTTGTTTTTTTGGGGGGGGGGGGTGTACTGTGGGCTGCTCGGGCCCTTTAATTCACTAACCTGGGAGCTTGATCAAGCTTCTTGGTGCCTTAGCACTTTCTTGCCACTAACTCTTTCCAGTGTACATTGGCTATAGTGTCTGGCATGGACCAGTCATCGTTGTCAAGGCATTTCAGGTAGGTACTGAGGGCTGTGACGAAGTGGGTCAGGAAGTACCTCAAGTACCCACAGCAGCTTGCAGAATGGCAGGAGATGAAGCGGGCTCTTTTCCATGTAGCAGGCGTGCCGAATGTGTTGCTGTCGGGAAGAGAGAAAATACTGCGTTATCACTGCATTAAGATATTTATCGTGCGGTGAGTGCCTAATGCAACGTAGTAAATGACAAAAGAGAGACAAATAGAGAGGTAGGTGAGCCACACAAATAAATGTGAAAACAACAAGAGTGGTACCACTTTGATGAGGGATTTTAATGGCGTCTTGTTAGGGAACAAGGACTGTCGATAATAATATAATTGCCCCGAAGCAGCCATCTTGTCGAAACCTGTCCATGTCAGATGTACTGGATCCATCCTTGGAGAGCATTTAGTTAGGATGGGCTCTGTTCTACCGTGCGTTAGGAAGGACGCAGACCGTGTTCTCTTCGGAAGATGTTTTCTCCTTTATTTTGGAAACGGTCTCCCCCCTTTTCTGGGCTCCCTCAAGCTTGCGGTGCTTTTATTAGCCTTTGATTGCAGTGCATTTCTTTTTTCTGATTTCCTTGTTATCATTATAACACGCAATGCTATTTCTGCAGAAAGTTTATCCTTGTGTATAATGTACAAAAAATAAAAAGTAAAAAAAAAAAAAAGATCATTGATATCGCCGGCACAGTTTGATCCCATAACAATTGTACTGAACCCGTTACGCAGGGAAAATAAAGGTTTTCCTGCGCGTGAACGTGGTTTCTCTGGCAGAACGGCCCTCTTTAGTGACTGCTGCTAAAGGCTGTGCAGCTGCTTCACGGGAAACCCCATCCCGAGGAGAACGTTATGACCTGTAGAGGTTAAGGCTTTTGTTTCTTAGCTGTGTAGCTGCAAAGAGTTTACTATTTACTAAGTCAATGGACGTGGCAGCCTGAATTTCATAATGGTTATATTGATTGCGTCTGACTCCTCCAGCAAATAGGCATCTGGTTCTGATCTGAAGTTGCTAAAATTTGCCCTTTTAAAATGAAAGTTATTTGTATATTAATAATTGAATATACAATGTGATATAATATTCATGTAACTGAATAAAACATAGGTAAAAGCCACCATTGGTTAAATGTAGTCAAGAAAGCTTCTCGAATGTTAGGAATTGCAAGCCAGACTGAAAGCATCGTTCTGCCATTCCACAAATCCCTGGTGCCACCCACATTTTGCTAACAGCGGTTCTGGTCACCCCCATCTCATGAGCGGCAGGGTCCAGAGAACGGCAGCAGTGGTGACTTAGGAACAAATTCCACACAAGGGGGAGTCTCCAGATACCTCGGAAAAGGGGCGTCTGCGTCAAAGTGCAGGAAGGATCTGCAGGATGGTAACTTGCAGGGCGGTTTCACTGCTCCACGTAGATTATACCAGACAGAGGCAATGCTCATCCTCCTCACTGGTTTGTCGAGCTCCAGCAGGAGAAATGCGGGTTAATGCTTGAGGATGGCTGCGCTCTCCATCCTGGCGGGAGCCTTGACATGACTGGGCCTGTCCTTAATAGGATCACGTAAAGATATCTGTGCTCCCTTTTACAGCTTTACGGCTTTTCTTGGTGGATTTATTGCCTGGGTGCAGGCGCCTCCCGCTGTGAAGATGAATGGGGATCATGAATAATTCATTTAAAACAGAAAGAGGCATCCGAGGTGGGCGGCTCCTGATCTCCACTGCTTTTGCCCTGGCTGCTGTGCAGTTGGCAAGCTAAGGGCCTCATTCACTAAGCCGCAGTAAATATAAGTAATTACCACGTGAAATTCACCTTGGAAAGCGTGCGGCAATGGCTAATGTGCACCCCCATGGTATTTACAAAGGCTGGGAGGAGTGCGTGGGAAAATATCTCACAAAACGGTATTTAACCACTTTACGCATTGCAATAAACAGTGCTTCGCACGTTACAGTGAAATACCACTTTACAAGATATCTTTTTGCTTTATAAAAGCAAAGGTTGGCTTTATAAAAGCCAACCTTCTGCTCCTCCTGCTTTGAGGAGTGGTTAAGGTGTTAGAGGTGAGAGGAGATTTTGATTTACAATTATCTGAGAGCTTTGTCTTGTCTTTTAGTGTTTTCTGCTGTCGTTACCTTTTCCTTTGTTAGTAGCCTTTGTGAGTGAAAGAAGAGTGAGCGTGCGTGAGTTCTGTTTGTGTGTGAAAGAAGAGTGAGCGTGCGTGTGTTCTGTTTGTGAGTGAAAGAAGAGTGAGCGTGCGTGTGTTCTGTCTGTGTGTGAAAGAAGAGTGAGCGTGCGTGTGTTCTGTTTGTGTGTGAAAGAAGAGTGAGCGTGCGTGTGTTCTGTTTGTGAGTGAAAGAAGAGTGAGCGTGCGTGTGTTCTGTTTGTGTGTGAAAGAAGAGTGAGCGTGCGTGTGTTCTGTCTGTGTGTGAAAGAAGAGTGAGCGTGCGTGTGTTCTGTTTGTGAGTGAAAGAAGAGTGAGCGTGCGTGTGTTCTGTTTGTGTGTGAAAGAAGAGTGAGCGTGCGTGTGTTCTGTCTGTGTGTGAAAGAAGAGTGAGCGTGCGTGTGTTCTGTTTGTGTGTGAAAGAAGAGTGAGCGTGCGTGTGTTCTGTTTGTGAGTGAATGAAGAGTGAGCGTGCGTGTGTTCTGTTTGTGTGTGAAAGAAGAGTGAGCGTGGTTGTGTTCTGTCTGTGTGTGAAAGAAGAGTGAGCGTGCGTGTGTTCTGTTTGTGAGTGAAAGAAGAGTGAGCGTGCGTGTGTTCTGTTTGTCTGTGTGAAAGAAGAGTGAGCGTGCGTGTGTTCTGTCTGTGTGTGAAAGAAGAGTGAGCGTGCGTGTGTTCTGTCTGTGTGTGAAAGAAGAGTGAGCGTGCGTGTGTTCTGTCTGTGTGTGAAAGAAGAGTGAGCGTGCGTGTGTTCTACTTGTCTGTCTGTCCTTTTGGTTTAGAGTGTGAAAGGGGGCCTTGCACGTGTGTGTGCTAGAGGTGAAGATAGCAAGGGGCATGACCAGGAGAGTGAGGATAGGAGAGAGGAGGAGGAGGAGCCGGGAGTGGGCCAGAGATGAGGAGGAGTGCAGGAGAAGTAGTGAGGCCAGAAGTAGGAGGCAGTGAGAGTGAGAATGCTAGCAGGAGGAGAGGGAGGCGAGTGCCGGACAGCACAGAGAGTGGGGGGGGGGGAGGAGGAGGAAACCACTCAGTTGGGGGAGGAGGATGTGCGAGGAGCTGGGAGTGGGTCAGAGAAACAGATAGGGAGGGATCAGGACCCCCTCCCCCTTCCCGGAAGTGGCAACCCAGTGTAGCGACTTCGTGCCCACGGGTTCTCCCCTGGAGAAGGTGATATGTTCACACAAGGAGTCCTGGCAAACTGCGCCCAGCTCATCAGACGGCAGGAGCAAGAACATCCAAGGCCAGAAAGCCCCATATCTGGGACGGGATTGCCAGCGAGGGTGGAGGGAGATGTACCTGTGATCAGGTGTCCCACTGCCTCCGAGCCCTCAAGGCCAGCCTGAAAGTGACAGTGACTGAGATAATCAGGTACCAAAGAGAGCCTGAATCTGGCGCACCTTCTCCCTTACCCTCTCAGCGATGGAGCAGCAGCCGAGAGACAGACTGGGGCCAGATTACTTTGAGGGAGTGGCGCAGGATCTGAAGAGGCAGGTAAGCCTTGGAGGAGGTGTGAGGGAAGAATACAGGTAATAAGACGTTCTCGCTTCAGGTTAGAGATGTGAATATCTTATGCCAGTACTTCTCAACCCAGTGCTCGGGACACACCTAACCAGTCACCTTCTCATGATACCCTTAATGAATATGCACGAGATAGATTAGCATGCATATTCATTAAGGGTGTCATGAAAACCTGGCTCTGCCTGCTTCGGTGTATCCCTCGCCCAGTAAATCAGGGCGACACTTTCAGGCTATTTTCGGTTCCATGAGCCTCTGCTTGCACCGGAGAGAATTAGCACTCAGTTACAAGATCCAGTGCTGAAGTGTTATTTCTGCAGGCAGTACTGACAGTGTTTTATGTCCTCTGACAAACTGTTACCTGTCACATTCTCCTGTTTTACCAAGCTTGCACGTGGAGAGAAATCAGGTGCTAAAAACCATAAAGGCATCCTGTCTGCATCCACAAATGCTTGTGTCCCTTCGTGACAGTTTGTCAGTCATGAGTTTTGTTCATGTGGATGGTTCCCATTTTAAGTGAACATTTATTGGGTATAAAAGTGGACTGCAGGTGATCTCTCCAGCAATTCATGGCTTCCTTACAAATATTTTTGATGAATGTGGCGAGCGTGGGCAATTGGTAGCGGAATTTCGAAGGTTAGTGAGATTTTGAAGCCTGCAAACCAAGGCCTCGGCGAAAGCAGCTGATATTTTGGAACTAGCTGCCCATTTTCCACAGATCTTCTCTCCAGGAGCTTTTGCTGATTTACAGACCAAGTTGATGAATATTAAGTTGCAGATTTAAAACAGTCTTGCGGTTTCAGGAGCACGACTCTTGGCATCACATTGGACAGATGCCGTATGCAGCCGCCCCTTTGGGACTGCATTTCACCTGGGTTGCGCCAATTACATTGATTGCTCGTGACTCGAAGAATTGAATTTCAACTTCTCACTTTAGTTTTGAAAGCTTTAAAGGAGGAAGGGCCGTGTTATTTACAGCGTCTGCTAGTGGCTCCTAGGCCAGTTTGGGTCTGCGTTGGGCTGATGAGCCTTTGATTCAGGTGCCCTCTGTTAAGGAAGCCCTCATCCAGGATACACGAGGGTAGACCTTCTCAGTAATTGGGCCCGGTCTCTGGAATGCATTACTAGCAGAGTTTTGAGAGATTGTGGACTATAGAATTTTCCAGAAGAATTCGAAAGCCCATTTATTTCAGCAGGCCTTTTGATGAGAAGGGTTATAAGATTTCTGGGTTTATGTACATGATTATGTATTTCGGTTCCGTTTAATCAGTTTTAATGTGATTGTGGATGAATTTTTTTGAATCTGCTTAGAATGGATGGATTTGATATAGGCAGAAAATAAGTTTTTTAAAAATAAATAAATATCTGTAGGCAGGACAAGAAGCATCGAGTCCCATGACTTACTGGGTTGGCGCAAACATTGCCACACACACACCTGCAGAGGCTGAGTACGTCTTTTCAGCTGTAAGGCTGGTAAAAACAAAAATTTGAAATAAACTGTCCACCCTATTGCTAGGAAGCTCACCGACTGTCGGAGATGGACCGGGGAGCATTACATCTGCATTTTTGTTGTTTTGGCCCAGCTGTTTCCTCCTGTGCCGTTGAAGCACCAGCTAAGTCGTAATCGAGGCTGGGATGAGCCTTCATTCATAGCTACTTGGGTATTTTTCCCTATTTTATATTCATTCTTCCTTCCCCCTCCCTGCCCAATGAAACGAGTCTGGTCATTTCAGCAGAGGTCCTGGTGTGGGGGCCATGCAGCAGGTTCGCTTCCTGCAATCATTGGCCTTGCATCTGGCCACTAGGTGTCACCCTTGAGTAATGACCATAACTCTCTCCCCCCCCCCCCCCTCACCGGGGATGATGAACGCTGCCTCTGCAGCACCCCCAGCCTCAGCCAACCCGTGGCTCGGAAGACCCAACTCAGGGATTGAATCAGGGATCGTCCGCATGGTAGGTCTGGCCCCCACATCTGTAATGAGCGACAGTGAAGCAATGTCAATGTATGATCACAAATGGAATGATGATTCTAAAGATGTTAAACGTTGACGTAAGACACTTAATCTCTATAGTCATGATTGTGGCCCAGAAGAAAGCCCCTCTGGCTTTTTCTTTCTCTGTTTTAATTAATTCTTTATTAGACCTAAGTACATTCATCTCTAGGGTCCCTTCACTAAGGACTGTGCTCCTCCTGCAGGCACTGTTGGGCGTTCAGTGTCCTTAGACGCCTTTACAGGTGATGGGTTTTGTGGAGGAGAACCATGACAACTGGCTGTGAGAAGTCATTGACAAAAAAAAGGAACGAAAACTGTATAAATATATGATGTATATTCTAACCAAGAAACCACTGAATAAGCTGAGGAATAATATAATTAATTGTGTGGACACCTCATAAATTTGCGCAGGCTTAATTCTGAATGCCTCGCGTCAAGGGTGTGCAGCGTTTTGGAAGCTGCTATACTCGCAAATTAACTTAACTTTGACTGTGCACCCAATGTTCCAATCATTGGTGACCACACTGTGTTTTACACATTTTTTTTTGATTTGTTAACGAATATTTTTGCAGAGGAAACCAGACACTTATCTGAGCATTGCTTGGACAGTATTTGAGAACACCGGGTTGGGCACAGTGGGATCAGTGGGAGGTGCAAGGAGAGTGAAGCGGGAATGAGTGAGGAGAGATGGAGGGAAGGGTCACTGAGATGGTGAGAAGGGTCAGTGAGGTGAGGAGAAAGGGAGAGTGGGACTTTTCCAGGATGAGGAGAAAGGGGACTGTTGAGGAGGGGCTGAATGGGGTGGAGTGGGTTATCTTATGTTTCATTTGCAAACTCCTTGCCTTGAATAAAGTTCAGCTCAGAGTCATTTACAGCCCAAAACAATACAATAAATACAATCTGCAGCAAGAGCTGCTCGCTGGCCCTGCCTCTCACTAGGGTGAGCAGGGGTCCTACTTTCCAGTCTGAATTTCAAAAATATTCCTACTATCCATCCCTTTAAAAGATGTATTGGTGGGAAGGGGGAAAAATGGAGACAGGAGTACATAGTGCATTCATTTTATCCCTGGAGGTACTAAAGAATGCCCTTGGAAATTGTGCGTACTACGTGGACTCCACTTTCCCAATCTTGTGTGTACTGCATTATAAGACTTGCCAGAGTGGGTGAGACCACAGGTCTATCAAGTCTAGTATTCTGTTTCCAAGAAGTGTCTACAAAAAAGATTGGTTTGCAGTGAAAATCTGTCAGACATGTTTTTTGGGAATTAGTAACCCTTCCACACAGTCATCCTATGCAAATCATTCCCACTGGACATGTGTAGGTGAATAGTATAACTGGGTTCCAAAAAACACATTAGACTGGGCACTCTGACTGTTTTTTGGTTGGGTAGAGTGTGGTGCCTGGGATTGGTGTCGGGTAGAGTAGTGGTTGGGATAGGGGCTGACTAGGATGAGGAAACCTGGCTTTTACTTAGCTTGAACTCTGGGCTGTCTCCATTCAGTAAGAGAAGATGCACTAGGGATGGAGGAGCTGCATACAGCTTGGCACGTTGGTGCAGGGTGTGTGACATGGGGTGTTTTCTGCATGCGACATGATTTGACAGAACCTTTTCTGGGCCTATCTGTGCTGAGTGTGGCTGTCTGAGGATCTGCCTGTGGCAGGCATGACTTTATCTATAGCTGGACATGGCTGACAGATACCAGCACCGTGCCTCCACGGAGACTCTCTTAGGCCGATTAACTCTGTGCGTTTTGTCTCTCTCTGTCTCTCACAGATACGGCAGTGCTGCTGTTTCCAGCTCTTTCGTTGCTTTCTGCTGGTGGGATTGTCTTTCTCCTCACAAATATCCAGGTGAGTGCTTTTGACTTTATGATCCAGCAGTCAGGTGCTTGATACTACAGTTGGGACAAAGTGTCTGCTACTGCTCTACCAGGCTGGGGCCTTGGCCATTACAGATCTATGCTTCTCTTTTCTCCAGGTGGGGAACTTGTTTTCTGCTCATCGGTCCACAATTATTACTCTCTACAATGGAGCCTTTGATTCCTCCTCGGCTGTTTTCCTCCTTGTGAAGGTACTCGCTTCTCTCCGTTTAACTGAATTTCATTTGCAAATTTCTTGACTGCTTTCTTTAGAAAGGATTGTCCAAGGTGGTGCACAGCGTATATAAATAACAATTACAACAATCTTCGATCAGAAATACAGAATAACATCTAAAAATGAGAAATTAGAATATAAAACTTAATACAATACCAGAAAACAAATATATTAAATTACTAACAAACAAATCAGTAAACACATGAAGTCAGTCCAGATGGAGCAAGACCAAAATAACATATCTGTTGCGCTCCTCCTGCAGCTGGAGCCACAGGAGGCGCTTACCTGCAAGGCCCAGAGACCGCAGAAGCCGGGGCCTTGCCTGCTGACTTCCCCGACGCCCTGTGTTCCAGCAGCTCGGCCGCCATCTTGCCGGTGTGGCAGGAACCGTGCCGGGATCCCTCAACGCGGCAGGAGGCCGCCAACACTCCTTGCTCCCTCCGGGGGGGAGGGGCCCTCATCCCCGGTCCTTCCTGCGGCAGGGAAGCCGCTCCTGGACCTGCCTTCGCGGCTTGGACGCCGCCGCTCCCTCGTCAGGCCTGTTCTGAGGCCTGCTCGGTCTCCTCCTCACGCTGCCCTGCATTGCCGCTGTCCAAGGTCCTCTTCCTGCTCCTCCTAGGGGGCAGGCCCACGGCTCTCTTCCTCTTTTAAAGTTACAGTGCAGGTGTGGCCCTCTTGGACTCCACCACCTGGGCGTAGTCTCTTCAAGCCCTACAAAAGGGTCCCTTCGCCACGTCAAGCTTGCCTTCGCAAGGAGCTAGTCTTTGGGTGTCAGGCTGGATGGCCACTTGAATTTAGAGCAAGTGTCCGCAGTGGTTAAGATGTCTTCTATTCAGATCAGTTCAGTTAGGCAGTGTCTAGCTTTTCTGAATTTTCAGGCCTTAAAATCTGTGACCTATGCCTTGGTATTAGGTGGAATTGACTGTTGCAGTGCAATTTACTGGACCTATTATTCGGTGCCGATAAGTGATCCAGACTACGGCCTCCAGAGTTGTCTTGGGTTGCCCAAGACTGACGCCAGTGATTCCACTTCTTTTGAAGCTTCACTGGTTACCTATGAAATGGCGTTGTAAGTTCAGGATCTTAGTATTGGCTTGAGAGGGTCCATTTCCCCCCCCACATTTACAAAATCAATTATACTGTTCCAGATCAAACAGTGTTGCAGTCACGATACCAGCATCCACTTCAGCTTCCTTCGGGGAAGGCATTTCGCCAGCTTAAATGTCAAAATAGGACTTTCTCCAAAACCGTGGAATAGCTTATCCATGGATGTGTGAGACAGAGCTGATGCGTTTCAGGAAGAAACTAAAACCGTGGCTGATGATATCAGAAATGAGGGGTGTTATTGCACCTGTTTGATGCACACACGTGTTAAATTGAAAGTAGTGGCGTGGATATTTGTTTTGTTTATCATCTGTTTGTTATCATTGTATGATATTAATGTTCTAAGCATTGTACATCACTTTGGGTGACTCCTTTAATTCTGGAAGGCGATTCACAAATTTTGTTAAATAAATATGAAGTTAATGAACATGGTCATACCGTGATATTGGGAGCAAATAGAGTTCTGTAAGGGTGATTCGGTCTGTACTCGCTTTTCCTAGCAGTAGCTGTGCAACTATATTCTGTAATAGTTGTAGCGTCTTCACGGCCTTTTTGGGAGGCCTGTGTATAACGAATTATAATAGTCTGCATGAGACGGTATCCGTGCCCACACAGCTATTTTGAGATTTCCCAAGATGGAAACCACCCACAACCCATCACCAACCTGGCCTCACAACTAATCCTATCCCCACAAGTCAGAAACCTGGGAGTTATACTAGATAACCAAATGAATTACAGATCTTTCATCAACAACATCATAAAGGATGGATTTTTCAAACTTCAAGTCTTGAAAAGATTGAGACCCCTCCTCCATTTTCAAGATTTCCGATCAGTTTTACAAGCAATCATTCTCAGTAAAATCGACTACTGCAATTCACTACTACTTGGCCTCCCAGCTAACTCCACAAAACCTCTACAGATGTTGCAGAACGCAACAGCAAGGATTCTATCCAAGACAAACAAAAGAGACCATATAACACCCATCTTGAAAAATCTACACTGGCTTCCTATCAAATTCAGAATACTTTTCAAAGCCCTCTCATCAATCCACAAGGCAATACATAACATCGCCCCACTCGAGCTCAAGATCCCTCTTCAACCTCACACCTCCACCAGACCAGTGAGTCAAGCTTACAGAAACAACCTACTGGTCCCACCGATGAAGACAGCATTAAGTAAAAGAGCTTTCTCCACTGCCGGTCCCAAACTTTGGAACTCTCTCCCATCAGACCTCAGACTAGTGCAATGCCCTATTGGATTTAAGAAAAGACTCAAGACCTGGTTATTCAACCAAGCATTCTCCTAACTTCAGCTTTTATGCGTATTCCAACCTATGATCCCTTTCATTGGTAACCCCCAGAGAGCAATATTAAAAACCCAGCCTTATGCCCAACACCCGTTCTTAACTCCAGCCTACATTAGGCCCCATATCTTTTACCTTATGTTGTTAACCCCAATTATTTGTATCCAAGTTCAATCTACCTGTTTATTGTAAGACATCCTCTTGTCATGGTTATTGTTTAGAATGTAAACCGACTTGATTAGTAATTCTGTTACTGGAAAATCGGTATATAAAAGTGCTAAATAAATAAATAAAATAAATAAATAAATTATCCTGTTAAGAAGAGGCCATGATTGACGAATCAAACGTAGTTGCAGGAAATATGTTTTGCAGCATCTGCATCTGATTCTCAAAGTTAAGTGCCAAGTCCGGTAGGACTCCTGGGCTCCTCACCGGCCTTTCTGAAGTAGGTTCGAAACACTTCAGTCTCATTTGCAGTCACTTGAGTTTATTTACCAGAAGCCCTTTTGAAATTTGATCTGACACAGGGTTGCCGCAGTGAGGATGTTATTCCCCCAAAAGGCGCACACATCTGGATGTTGTCGGCATATAAGCAACATTTGAAGCTGAGACTCCTAAAAATCCCAGCTAACAGCTGGATATATATACGTTGAACCGAGCTGATGAGAGGGAAGACCTCCACAAGTCAGCGGAGGACGTGTCCACCTTCCCGCGTTGGAGCCCACTCAATCAAAAAAGACTAACTGCTGAGAAGCAGTGCCATCTAAGTGTAAATATCTTTTTAGTAGAATTAGGTCATCTACCAAATCAGAGGTCCTGGAGAAATCCGACAAAATAATCAGCGCCTTCCTGCCTTGGTTGACATGACATCTGTTGTCATCGGGCGAATATAGAAGGCATTGTTTCAGTGCTGAAGTCAGCCCTGAACCCGAACTGCCAGGGGCCCAACCTCCCGTCTTCTCCACGTCTGTCGGCCACTGCGCAGTGACTGTGATTTCCACAAACTTTTCCCAGGATTAGGAGATTGCGGAAATCACCGACCGGTGTACAAATGTCCAGGCCCAGTGCGCTCTCCCCAGTCCCCCCGCTTCTTCTCAAGAGAAGTAAACCCACACGAATGGGCAGGAAAAGCAAGGCAGAGCCTGTCGGGAAAGGAGGAGAGGGAGTGGGAGACCATGAGGAGAACAAGCGGAGCGAGATTGAGACTGAAGGAGGACACAGGAGGGGAAAAGGGAGACGTTGAAGTTTTATTTTGGGGGGGCCTGCAGTTTCCTCCTGCTCTTTTGGGTCAGAACCCGGGCTGGGATCTGATTGGAGATTTTGTCGCCTGTTTTGTATCTCCCCCTCTCCTAGCTCAGTCATGGCAGCAGTAATCCTCGCTTGGGGCTGGCTCTGAAATCCTGCAATGATGGGCCCTGAATCCAGCCCAAGAAGTCATCTGGACTTACAAGCCTTTACTGCATACACATGTGGTTTAAGCGTTAATGGATTTGTTTTACACATAACACCGTCCCAGTCATCTCTCTCTGTTTGCATCTCCTTCACTCCTCAGAGTGACAGTGTTGTTTTGTGTAACTGTGTAAATGACTTGCTTCTCCTGCCCAGGGCTTGAGGGGAACGGCTGTGGGGAAAGATCCATGGGAGAGTGTCGTCATTGTTTTGTGTTACTCTTTGTGTGTGTGTGTGTGTGGGGGGGGGTATGTGTTTGAGAGAGAGAGAGTAGCAGTGTCTGTTGTACTGTATTTGTGCATGTGTATGAGACTAACAGTGTCATTCTTTGTTACTGTGTGTGTGTGTGTGTGAGAGGGAAACTATGTCTGTTTTACTGTGTGTGTATATGAGTATATTAGAGTGATAGTGTTGTACTATGTTATTGTGTGTGAGAGAGTAACAGTGTCTTGTTTTACTGTGTTTGTGTGTGTGTGTGTATATATGAGAGCAACGGTATGTGGTTTTGTGTATGAGTGTGACAGTGGTGTTCTGTATGTATTTGTGTGTGTGTGAAAGAGAGTAACAGTGTCTATTTTACTGTGTTTCTGTCTCTGTGTTTGAGAGTGACCGTATTGTTCTGTGTCATTGTGTGTGAGTGAGAGTAACATTGTCTATGTGTTTGTGTGTGTGTATATGAATTTGACAGTGTATGAGAGTGACAGTATTGTTCCTTGTCACTGTGTGTGTGTGAAAGTGTCTTTTTTACTGTTTGTGTCTGTGTGTTTCTGTAGTGTATGAGAGTGACAGTGTCGTGTTACTGTGTATGTGAGAGAGTAACAGTGCCTGTTTTACCGTGTTTGTGTCTGTGTGTGTAGGAGAGTGACAGTGTCGTGTTACTGTGTATGTGAGAGAGTAACAGTGCCTGTTTTACCGTGTTTGTGTCTGTGTGTGTGTAGGAGAGCGACAGTGTTGCTTTGTTACTCTGTGTGGTGAGTAGGGCTAGTGCTGGACCTGCAGTGGATGTACGTAGAGCTGAACGCCCGGGAAGCAGATGTGCTGGCATACTGCGCCAGGACACACTGAGCCTTTCGTTTAGCAAAATGCTAAATCAAGTTAAAAATAACGAGTTTATGCAAAAGGAAATGCTCTTCCACTTCTTTCATCATTACTGCATTGTGCTGTGTGGTTTACTGGCAATGGGCAGAGCTAAAATTAAATCCTGAGTTAGAAAACGGAGTTGCGCATGTCACAGTGTGCCAACAGGTTCCTGATCAGACTCGGGTAATGAGGCAGAGGCAAAAAAACGAGAGGAAGTATTTGTTGGCTCAGTCCCTGGGCGAGCAGCATGGGGAAGGCCAGGTGGAGAAGAGAGAGCAGGAAACGCCTGTTAAATCAGGACCAGGCAAACATGACTCCACAGGTTACAGGATGTAAGAGCAATGCAAGATAAGATCGGGTTGTTCTGCACCATTTATTGCCAGTAACAAAGAAAAAAAAAAACGAGTTGAAGTTGCCAGTAAAAGATTTGATTAAAAAAAAGGTGCTCGGTAGCGGAAGGGCCCACGTGAGGGAGAGATGGCAGGCAGCGCGGGGAGGTGGGGGCCGCAGAGTGGGGGTCTCGGTCCCCTCGCCTCTCTGGCGGGCGCGCAAGCCTGCCTCTCCCGCCTCCTCGCGCCAGATTCCTGGGGCCGAGTTGCTTCCAAGGCGCCTGGTGGGCGTCGTGTGCCGCTGCGCCCGCCGAATCTTTCTCACGCCTCCTTTGCCGCAATGTATTCATCTTTCCCCTGTTCCTTCTGGTGCTGTCCCTTGTCTCTCTCCTTCTCATCTCCTCCCGTTCTCACCTCTCTCTCTCCCTCCCTGTGCAGATTCTGCATGAGTCCGGACTCTCCCTGAAATCCGTGTTCCTGTTTATCTCAGCCTGCAGCGTGGGCCACCTCCTCCGAACCTTCTTCCTGATGCCACGAAAAAATATCCCCTACCCCTTGCCGGAGGGCTTCAGCTACGGGTAAAGATCTGCTTGTCTCCCGTCCCCTAGCCGGTGCTTTGGGGGGGGGGAAGGGGAGGATTTGGTGAGAGGGAGCTTTTCGGCACACCCTGCCCTCTCCCCCACTTCCCAGGTCCTTACCGGAAAAGCGCTGGAAAATCCCCCTTTGCCCACGGTTGTTTGCAGTTTGCTCTCACCCCGAGACACGGGGTATCGTGGGGAGCTCTGCGCTGGGTAAAGACGCAGACATTTCTGTCTCTCAGCTCTTGTCTGCTTCTGCCGCAGGCAGCCCAGCCAACACACACACACACGCATACACACACGCACGCATACACACACGCACACACATGCACACACACACACATACATACACTCATACACATACACACACACATACACACACACACTCATACACACACACACACATACACACACACACACATACACACACTCATACACACACATACACACACTCATACACATACACGCACATGCACACACATACACACACGCATACACGCACACGCATACACTCACGCACACACACACGCACATACACACACGCATACGCACACCACACCACACCACAAAGTAAGAAACCAGCAAGTATCCATATTCATTTATTTAATATGGACATTCGATATTCTGCTTTTTACCACAAGTGGCCTTGAAGTGGATTACGACCACAAATAACTTAACAGATAATATCATTAGAATTAGGTAGACACCGAGTATCAGTTTCATACTTGGTATCTGAGCAGTTGGCCTGGTAATAGGAACCCAGGCTCGATAACCGGTGGACCTTATTTAATTCGGGCGGTGGACAGAAGGTTTGTGCTGGGGAAGGCTTGGCTAAAAAGCCCTGCTTCAGCTTTTTTTTTTTTTTCCCCCTGGGCTCAAGACGCAGGGTTAGTAGTGGTAGATGCTCCGGGTTAGTAGCGGTAGATGCTCCGGGTTAGTAGTGGTAGATGCTCCGGGTTAGTAGTGGTAGATGCTCCGGGTTAGTCCGGGTTAGTAGCGGTAGATGCTCCGGGTTAGTAGCGGTAGATGCTCCGGGTTAGTAGTGGTAGTTGCTCCGGGTTAGTCCGGGTTAGTAGCGGTAGATGCTCCGGGTTAGTAGCGGTAGATGCTCCGGGTTAGTAGCGGTAGATGCTCTGGGTTAGTAGCGGTAGATGCTCCGGGTTAGTAGCAGTAGATGCTCCGGGTTAGTAGCAGTAGATGCTCCGGGTTAGTCCGGGTTAGTAGCGGTAGATGCTCCGGGTTAGTAGCGGTAGATGCTCTGGGTTAGTAGCGGTAGATACTCCGGGTTAGTAGTGGTAGATGCTCCGGGTTAGTAGCGGTAGATGCTCTGGGTTAGTAGTGGTAGATGCTCCGGGTTAGTAGCAGTAGATGCTCCGGGTTAGTAGCAGTAGATGCTCCGGGTTAGTAGTGGTAGATGCTCCGGCCGGAGTCTGGCGCAGGATAACTCTGACAGAGGTGGGCTGGAGGGAAGGGCCAGTTGGGAAGATCGGAGCTCTCTTGTGGGGGCGGATAAGGAAGGGAAGAGGCCGCAACAGGCTTGTCTGAAAACAAAACTGAGCGCTTCGCACTTTTTATCCTGCTTTCAGCTGGGAGCTGGTGTCACTGGTGTAGGACAGGTTTTAGGACCCCTACAAGAAATCTCACAGTCGTGCCCGGATGACTTTGGACTCTAAGCAGCCGTGTTTGAATATCAACGGTTGGGATTCAAAGTTGTCTGTGTCCGGATACCCGTCCATCGATAAAGTTTCGCAGTTGTATTGAAAAGAATGTTAAGTTGCTTAAGTGGTCACAAGGGAACGAGAAAGCAGAGTAGGCCTCAATGCCCCCCCCCCCCCCCCCCACACACACACACGCTTGTGAGGCCAAGCTCGAGCCCGGCAGCCCAAGCCCCCCTCAAAAACAATCAGAGCAGAGCCTGCATCAAGATCTCAGGCGCATTTCGGGGGAGGGGGGAGGGCCTGGCCTCAGCGACAGGTTTATCTCCGAGGAAAGGGTTTGTCGAGGGGAGGGGGGGGGGATACGACAGCTCCATCCCAGCACGTTTTGAGATGTGGGGTGGAGGATGCAAGGGGCCCGATAGGGCCACGTTAATATTAGTGGGGGAGAGAGGCCCCTTTAATTCTTTTTTTATGGGGTGGACACAAACGCTACTTCCCCAGCTGTCGTTTGAAGATGTCCGAGTAAGCTAAAAACCTAAACAGCTATATTCAAACATAACTATTTATGTTTTTTTAAGTTAAACGGCTGCATGTAGCCGGATAGGTTGAAGCAATATATTCAGCGGGACGTTTATCCCTCTGAATATATGGGACAAATTATCCGGCTAACTTTAGCTGAATAACTTGCTACACTAAACAGCCTTCTGAATATTGGTGTCCTGGTGTCCTTGGATCTACAACGCAGAACCTTGGTGCTGGCCCCCGTACCCAACCAGGAATTGTAAATTTTTAAAGTTTGCAGAGCCATCAAGGGGGGGTTGCATTTCACTTGCTGCGGTGCTTGTGAAGGTGACGCTCTCGTCTCCCTGACGGCAGCCTACAAGCAGGCACATCGGTGGCTGTAAGGCAGATTTCTTTGGTGTGTGCTCTCACCGTAGCTAAGGCCTTTCTAGTGCACCAGGGAGCATCAGACTGGGCTCAGGAAGGAGCCAGCAGTGCAGAGCCTCATCCCTAACTCCTCGACACGTCCTCTAGAAAATCACAAACCTTGTCGTTTTTTCAGCCATGCGCCCCAGCTCAGCTGCGTCTGAGAAATGCTCTCATTAGCCCCGTGATTTCATTAGTGAAGCTGAAATCTCGGGATGATGACAGATGGTGTTGATGGGAAGCGTGTTCTTAGTATTGCTACTAGTTCATCATAAGTCTCTGTCGCTGGTAAGGCAGATGCCTCTAGCGAGCGTATGATTGCGAATATTTTGGCCCCGCAAACTTGGAATAGTACAGCGCTCTTCTTTTCAGTAATAACTCTCTGATTTACTTCAAGGAAGCAGGAAAATGTTGGGAGTAAGAGTCTTACAAGGCAGATTCCTTGATGTGTCACAGTGCAGTCATTCCCTCAAAACCGCAGGCTTAGCTTCCAAGACGGTGCTGTCTTCTACCAGATGGTTTGCTGTGCAGTTGCAGTCCCCTCTCTGCGCTGTTTCCTCAGTCCTGCTGTTCCGTCCCTCGTATCGTGATTCCCATCCTCGCCATCACTAAAATGTCTGGAATGTGGGGAAGATTATGCTAGGTCAAGACGCAGATAGTGGTATCTCACATCTCTGCCAACGTCAGCAGCAAGCAGCCCAGCCAACACATACGTAGTAAAAGAACTGAAAGTTATTAAAAAAAAAAGTGTGAACAACATCTAAAAGCAGAGCAATAGAGTCATCACCAGGACTCATCTTGCTTCAACTGGTACAGCGCCCCCTGTAGGTATCCAATAGATGGTAACTTTAGGGTTTTTTTTCAGGATTAACGTAACTTAAATCACAGAAGCCACTTTGTTAAAAGAAATTAGATATTAAAAAGGTTATGTTGACTCTGTGGCTGGAGCACCCTTCCTCTCACAGTGAAGGTATGTGTGTAGGAGGAGGAGGAAGGCTGTTTTTCAGTTTTAAAACTGGTTGAGATATAGACAGCAGAGTGCGGTAGTAAATGGGAGTTTACTCTGGAATGGGCTCAGTCCTTGGGTTGCTTTTCGTCACTGTCTTTCTGAGTGATAGTGCAGAAGAGTTACGTCTTTTTTGCGGAAGGTGCCAAGACCCACAACAGGCTGGGTATGCCTGAGTGCGAGGATAACATGAGATGTGGTGGGAAAAAGCTCGACGAGGTGTTGGTTTCGTGGCAGAAAAGTTTCAGGACCGGAACATGCAGAGTCGTGCGTTTTGGATGTAGAATTCCAAGGGCGTGGTAGGATGTTAGGTGGTGAGTCACTGATGATCGCAGAACAGGAACAAGACCCTGGCCTGCTGATATCTGACGATTTCAGTGGAGCAAAACAGTGTGGCAAGGGCAGTGGTCAGAACCGGAAGGATGCACAGGGAAAACTTTAATTGGTAGAAAAGAGGAAGCGATTGTGCTGTTGTAGAGGTCATTAGTGTGGCTCAGGGTGGAAGGCTGAGAAGAAACGTCAAGAAATAGATTTTTACAAGGGTAGGTAGGGAAGGCTAAATCAGTAACAAAGTTTAAGAGGACAAAGGGCTTAGTACAGGGGATCCTTGGTGGAGCTAGGAGAAAGCATATTCTCTGGTCTTTAGGGTAACAACAGCTTGGATATCTGCCAAGCAGGTTTCCATACTGGCCACAAGCATGGAAACTCTTATTATTGGCAGCTCAAGACGATCTATTGTGCTTGACAGATAACGGCGAATTTGCCCTTTTTAATATTGCTGGACACGTCGGCAGCATTTTATTTGGTTGACTGCGATATTCCTTTACAACGCAGGCGGGATTTGGGGATAGGAGGCAAAATGGATGTCCGCTTTTCTGGAAGATTGGAGGGTATCAGCATTGGTAAAAGAGGTCATCTCTGATCCGGTGGTGTTAGTCCTGTATATATTTAATTTATTCATTCGGTCCCTTGGTAAGTTAATACGGTGGCTGGGACTGCATGGCTATATATATATATATATATATATATAAATATAGCCACCGTATTAACTTACCAAGGGACCGAATGAATAAATTAAATATATACAGGACTAACACCACCGGATCAGAGATGACCTCTTTTACCGATGCTGATACCCTCCAATCTTCCAGAAAAGCGGACATCCATTTTTGCCTCCTATCCCCAAATCCCGCCTGCGTTGTAAAGGAATATCGCAGTCAACCAAATAAAATGCTGCCGACGTGTCCAGCAATATTAAAAAGGGCAAATTCGCCGTTATCTGTCAAGCACAATAGATCGTCTTGAGCTGCCAATAATAAGAGTTTCCATGCTTGTGGCCAGTATGGAAACCTGCTTGGCAGTTATCCAAGCTGTTGTTACCCTAAAGACCAGAGAATATGCTTTCTCCTAGCTCCACCAAGGATCCCCTGTACTAAGCCCTTTGCCCTCTTATATTATATATGTGGATGGCATACAGATGATTTGCCTTTTGGGCAAAGATACTGCAGCAGCCCTATTACACATTGAGGCCATTCTTACTATCTACAACGGTTACAGGAGAATACGTTGGTTTCCGATGATTACAACACAGAGATTTTTCTGGTTGAGATTTCTGGCCCTTCAGTGAATGTTCAGTTGGTTGATAATGGAATCCAGAATATTTCTATAGTGGATAAGGTTAAATCATTGGGGGTTTAATTCAGCTTTGTCTTTGAAGGGTCGGGTATCCCATGTAGTCCAAGTAGCTCATTCTAAATTATGCCTTATATGGCATTTTTGCCCTCTCTTGGATAGAAAATCTTTTTGGTTGCTAATCCAAGCATTTGTTTTGTTGCACTTGGCTTATGGTAATGATTTGCTTATGGAAACCTAGAAGCATGATGGCAGAAAAAAGACCATATGGCCTGTCTAGTCTGTCCATCCACACAACTGCTTACCTCTACAATTCCCGCCACTTCCTGAGAGAGCCCCTGCGCTTATCCCACGCTTTCTGGAATTCAGATACTATTTTTGTCTCCGCCATCTTCACTAGGAGGCTGTTCCATGCGTCCACCACCTATTCTGTGAAGAAATACTTCCTTACATCACTCCTCAGCCTACCCCCTTTCATTCTCATCCCATGACCCTTTATTCCAGAGTCTCCTTTCTGTTGAAAGAGACCCGCATTGATTTAAATGTCTCTTATCAGCTCTCCACTATCTCACGTTTCCTCTAGGATATGCATGTTTAGATCTTTAAGATCTCTCCTCATAATTTTAGTAAGCCACCTTCTGGATCGACTCCATCCAGTTTTCCTTTTGAAAGTGCGGTCTCCAGATTGCTGTATTATGTTACATTTACACGTGTAATTTAAAAAATTACCTTCATTGGGATCCATATTCAGCCACTGAGTGACTAGATAAGTTAGCCGGATACACCTATCTGGCTAACTTAAGAATATACCCAGCTGTCTTAAAATGTAGACAGATAGGTATATCCATTTAACTTTAGACCGCCTGCAGCGCGGCCAGACAGGCCAATACAAAAAGAAACGTGGGAGAGCGGGCGAGCGCACAGGCCAGTGTCCTGTGCGAGCGATCCAGTAAATAAAAATATGCTAATTAGGGTCCGCAGTAAAAGGAGGCGCTAGGGACACTAGCGCGTCCCTAGCGCCTCCTTTTTGACAGGAGCGGCGGCTGTCAGCAAGTTTGACAGCCGACACTCAATTTTGCCGGCATCGGTTCTTGGACCCGTTGACAGCCACGGGTTCGGAAACCGGACGCCGGCAAAATTGAGCGTCCGGTTTTCAAGCCGTGGGCTGATTTTAAATTTTTTTATTTGTAATTTTTTTTTTAATTTTGGGACCTCCGACTTAATATCGCCATGATATTAAGTCGGAGGGTGTACAGAAAAGCAGTTTTTACTGCTTTTCTATACACTTTCCCAGTGCCGGCAGAAATTAACGCCTGCCTTTGGGTAGGCGCTAATTTCTGAAAGTAAAATGTGCGGCTTGGCTGAACATTTTACTTACTGAATCGAGCGGGAATAACTAATAGGGCCATCAATGTGCATTTGCATGCTGCGGGCCGTGCAGCAGCTCAGAGTAGCGTGGAGGTGAGAAGAGCAGGGCTGTGCCAGGGCAGGTGGAGGGAGAGGTGGAGAGCTGGGCCGCGAGGGGTGGGAAGGATGCAGCGGCTGGGTGAGATTTGCTGGGCAGTGGGGGAGGGGAGGGGTGGGAGAGGTGCTGGCTGGACGGCAGAAAGTGGGGGGGGAGAGGTGCAGGGCAGGAGAGCGGCTGGTTGAGATTTGCTGAGCGGTTCCCTTGTGCGCCTGCCTCTGGGTGGCTGAGCCTCTCCCTCCCTTCTGTTCACAGGGTGCATTGCGGGAAAGCAGCTGCGTACAGGGTGAGTGAGGACCCTTCCAAATCCAGCACGGCGGACTCAAATCTGAAAGTGGACACGCAGGCAGGAGAAAAGCTGCTGGACAAAGGTAGATCGGCTTTCCTCAGATTTCTTCCTTTTTTATCTTCCATTCTCTTTTTCTCTGGGACTCTCTTGTCATTACTAGTTTTCAAGTTTTCATGTCTTTTTTCTGTTTCTCTTACCAGTTCCCATTTTCTTTCTCAGTATCTCTGCCTCTCACTTTCAGAGGGATGGGAGCAGCTGATCTCTTCCTGGGGGGGTGGGGTTTCGATGTAATTAGCTGCGCCGACATTGAGCACACAGTGTAACGCACAAGCTAATTTCTTAAAAACTCCCCATGCAGTAAGTTAATGGCATGCGCCGATGCACTGAGAATTAAAAAAATGCGCACAAATCATAAAATGTGCGCAAAGAAAAGGCTTAGCACAGGGAAAACCCCCATAATTTATACGCACAAAATACTGGCACCGGCACTCTTGCTTCTGCCCATGGATTGACACTAGCGCTGGAAACCTTACTCCACCTCTGCCCAGGAGTACCATGTCCAGCGCACCGCTCTGCATTGGGGTGGTAATAGGTAATGCCTTCGTTTGCATGAGTTTCCATGAGATGGCACTGAGCCACAGTGTTGCCCACATATTTTTTCTGTGTGAAAAAAGACCGTGCACCCTGCTGAATGCACCTTCTTGCATCAGACCGCGGGTGAGGGATGGGGACCGAGTTGCTGGGATATACTTAGCCACCTTGGTTCCCCATGTGATCACTGTCGTGGGCGCAGGCAGTGCCCCCACGTCAGGCTCCTCTTCGCCAGCGGTGCACCGTGGTGCCACCTGTAGGGGATAACTGTAGCATAATCTGCCAGCGCCCACACACTGAGAGGTGACAGAGAACAGAGAACATGCAGGGGCACCGTAACCCAGCTCCACTTCAAAGTCACACAAGTAGGATGCATGTTTGTGCCCGAAAAGCTCCTCCAAGCAGAAGGTGAGGATTGCCTCCATTAATCCTCTGCTAATCAGGCTGATCGTAGTGGAAATAGTAGCAGAATAGAAACAATCCTGTAACTGTTTCTGCAGTAGACGTCTTCTGTTGGCATAATGTAGCTGTGTGACTGCTGGGCAGGATGGATCCTTTAACTGGCACCCAGGAGTACATAGAAAGAAATAGAGATGGACGCTTTCTGTTCAGCCACTCCAATGTCTCTATGAAACTCCTTTCCTCCAACCAAGTAGCTTTACTCTCTGAGGCCCAGGCTCCTAAGTGTGGGGATGAACAATAGCTCGTGTACCCTGCTTCTGTGCATGCCAAGCCCTTTTTCCCATCCTCGGTACACAGCACTAAGCTTTGCACTGTCTCAGCATCCAAATAACACACAGGACAAGAATGGCGGTTTCCAGCTTCTTTACTGATAATTGATTAGATGCTATTTACAATTAAACTTTCTTTGTAGTTCAAATAAATAAATAATGACATAGCAAGAAGATATAATAACCTGGTGACTTCATTTCTTCATCAAAGTCTATATTCTCAACTGGAAGCTCTAAAATTTACACTGGATTACTTTTGTTCTCCAGTTTCTTTCTCAAGTCTCCTAGCAGATTGAATGCAGTCCAATCCTTCTTTAACTCCTAATTTAATTTGTAAATCTTCCCACTGAAAGTAGTTAAAATGTGTACAGTCACAATATTTAATCAGAACTTAGTCTCAGATTTAATTTCTTCCAAGAAATCATTTAAACATCCTTTAACTCCTCAGACAGCACCAGAAGGGGACATCACACTTTTCTTGTTTCTGTTAACGTCTTAGGCAGTGCCTGGTGAGCAGTTCTCACTCCCTCATGTAAGACTTCCCTCAATAGCAACAAAGTTCTTCTTACTTTTATTTTGTATTTCCTTTCTTTCTCCTGGTGGTGCACTTTACTGGGATCCCTTGCTGTAGGTGGAATTTGTAACACCTCTGATTCTCCTAGGACAAGCAGGATGGGAGCCCTCGCATGTGGACCCCGCATAGATGCGGGGTCTCTCTTCAGTCTCTTCTTTTCCACAGAGCTACTGTCTCTGTGCACTTTTTTGCGGGAAAGGCTCCACAAAGCGTGTTCCTTTTTTTTTTTTTTGCTTTTCTTCCTGCGCTGGGTCTTTCTCTGGTTCCCCATTGAATTTTCATTGATCGGTGAGTTTTTTCTGTTTTCCTCTTCCTTGGTGCCCGCTGGGTGTCGTGTCCTTTGCGGTCTTCTGCGCGCCTCATGGCAGCCTCGAGCTTCAGCTGGTGCCCCCAGTCTATGTCCTTAATGGATCCACATGAAGTGTGCATCCTGTGCCTGGGGGCATTTCACAATGTTCACAGCTGAGAATTGTGTGCTCAGATGACCCCAAAGGAGCGCTGGGCCTGGCTGGACAAGATGGAGAAGGTTTTCGGATCGGGGAGTCCTATCCTTCCACTCCAGCATCGACGCCCAAGGACCGGGGGAAACCACTCGTCCTTGTCCCTTCGGTGTTTCCTCTCCCAAGGCCTTCAGGTGAGGGGGACGCTGGACATCGGCCCATGTCGGTTTCATCTAAGTCCCAGACCTCTGGATCATCATCCTCGTCCTCAGCGCCAGGGAAAGACCGGGCTGAGCACCGTGGGAGATCTCGGAAGCACCGCCATCGGTCTCCGTCCTCATACAGTGCAAGGCTCGGGTTGACCTCGGACTTTGCTGCCTTGCTACCAAAGCAGCCATGGCGAGAGGAGGCCTCACCCCCCACCCCTCGTTTGGTGGCCCGAGACTGTCCACACCGATTCCGGTGTTGGGCGCATATTTTCCTTGACGTCCCGAGGAGAAGTTGGCCTTGCCCCTCACCTCTCAGCCTGCCCTTTCTTCAGAGGCTTTCGAGGTGGAGCTTGAATGTCGGGTGCACCTTTCAGTAGAACATGCTTTGCGCGACAGGGAGCCAGCGCTCCTGCCACCGGTGCCAGTGCCTCCCTCGGTTCCAGTGCCTTCACCGATGCTGGTGCCCACACCGCTGCCAGGTTCCTCGCCGATGCTGGTGCCTGGGTTGAAGCCATTATTGGATCGACTCGATGTCCTCCTTGGTGTCTTCCTGACCCAGTTGGTGCCAGTGTCCCGTGATCCCTCGGTGACCCATCAAGCACTGAAGTGTAGGGCATCCAAGCCAATCCCCATTGGGAACGAGGGCCAATCAGTGCCTTCTGCACCATTGGGGCCTTGCGTGCCCCGGCCCGCACTGCCTGAGCTGGTGCCTGGACCTTCGGGTCCCCCATTGCCCACGGATCCCCTGGTCCCTCAGCCCCGGGATGCACCTACTGTTCCCCGGCCTTCCTCCCCAGGCGGTCTTGATGAGTCTGAGGGACTTTATGACTCTTGGGGAGATGATACCTCCGATGGCTTGTCGGATTTCGATGGTCTTCCTTCGGATCCATCCCCCTTGGAGGAGTGGCGTTGATCTCTGCCAGAGGACCTAACCTTTGCGGGGTTCATCCATGCTGTGGGGGAGGCCATAAGCTTCCAACTATGACAGAAGAAGATGCCCACCATAAAATGCTGGAGATCCTCCAGTTCGTGGATGCCCTAAAGGAGGTAGTGGCGGTCTCCATTCATGAGATCTTTCGTGAGCTGCTTCTCAGGCTATGGGAACACCCCTCTCCGTTGACCCAGTGAACCCAGAGATCAACAGGGTGTATTTGGTGCAGCAGACTACGGGTTTTGAGAAGCGTCAGCTTCCCCAACAGTCAGTGGTAGTGGAGTCCAATGCTAAAGAAGGCGAAGAGGTCAAAATACATGCCTCGGCTCCCCCTGGCAAAGAGCATAGGGTGAAGGATGCTATGGGTAGGAGGGTGTTTCAGGGCAACTGTGAGGATCCGATGCGAAGGCCCCGAGGAGAAGAAGCTGAGCTCTTTTATAGGGCTGGACGAGGCACAGAGTGATGACATCATGCGTTGGGGCCGCAGGGCTTTTCCCGCCACTGGCCCATTAAACGCAGAGAGGAGGCGCGCGCGCGGCTATGCAAAGACCCGGGGAAGCGGGAGCAGGCAGCGGCGTCGGTGGCGTTCCTGCGGCAAAGATGGTGAAGGCGCTAATTTCTTCAGGCACCTGGAAACTGCTTTTCTGTGCACCCTCCGACTTAATATCATGGCGATATTAAGTCGGAGGTCCCGAAACTTTCCAAAAGTAAAAAAAAAAAAAAATTTGAAGTCGGCCGGCGGCTGTCGGGTCGAAAACCGGACGCTCAATTTTGCAGGCGTCCGGTTTCCGAGCCCGTGGCTGTCAGCGGGCTCGAGAACCGACGCCGGCAAAATTGAGCGTCGGATGTCAAAGCCGCTTACAGCTGCTGCTCTAGGCCAAAAGGAGGCGCTAGGGACGCTCTAGTGTCCCTAGTGCGCCTCCTTTTACCGCCGGGCCTCATTTAAATACAGAATCGCGTGTACAGGAGAGTGGCCTGTGTGCGCGCCGGGAGAAGCTCTCCCGCAGACTTTACTGAATCGGCCCATTGGTTTGGAGAGTGATCTGATTTCTGGAGGAAGGTGAGAAGCTTAGTTTGATCTAGATGCTGGAGGAGGGTGGAGGCTGTGCTTGGTTTGGGGAATGATCTGAGCGCTGGAGGAGGGTGGAGGCTGTGCTTGGTTTGGAGAATGATCTGAGTGCTGGAGGAGGGTGGAGGCTGTTTATGGTTTGGAAAGTGATCTGTGGGGTGAGAGGCTGCATGTGGTCTGGAGAGTGGGTCGTCCTCTGCCTACTTCAGACCTCCACCAGGAAAAAGTTGTGGTTCATGTTTAAGAAGCTTTCTTGGCATGACACTGCCAAAGTGCTGAATGAAAGAATTATAATCTGCAGAGAAGAAGTAACAAGTCATATCGTCAGCTGATTTGAAAGTGATGTGGCTCCACCTTGTGGTTGATATTTGTACTGAAATTTCTGCTGCTTCCAGGTGAGACCAGTGCCTTTCAAGTTTTTCAAAATTGATAGCGGTCTGGTGAAACTACTGCCTTCTTACTGTACCTTGACCATTTATGTGTACAAATAGTTCAATATTCTTGAACAAATAGATCAATATTCTTGAGATATGACTAAAAAATTCAGAAAAGGTCTATCCCTGAGTGAATCGCTCAGCAGTGATTCATTTGCAGTCCTGTGCATCAGCAGGTGAGGACTTGGGTTCGATTCCTGGCTCAGGTCCTGCCCTCCCTGGCCAGCCAGGGCTAGGGTTCACAGCCCCGGGGAGGAGGGAAAGGAGGGAGTCATAGTCATGCAATGGCGACACCTAGTGGCTGGATTTAGGGCACACGATTGCAGAGCACTGGAAGAAGCCCTGGGTCATGGCCTCTGGCTGGGGATTCTGGACTGACCGAGGTGGGAGAGGACATAAAATAGGGGATAAATCCCTGGGCAGCTGTCAATGAAGGCTTTCTGGTTCCAGATCTCAGCTCTGGCTCCATTTTGGAAGCCCAAAGAAGCAGGAGGAACCTGCTGGGTCAAAAAGCTTGAAAGAGAAGTAAATGTTCTGGGACAGAGACGGGACAAACAGAGGAAGCAGAGCCACGTGAGGACTGTCCGTGTCTGATCTAGTTCACTGCCTGACTGTGCTTCCCTTGGAGAGGGCTATTCAGAAACATCACAGAATGGCTAAACTATTCCATACACCTACATGTGCCACAAAGAGACCTTCCATCTGGTAACAGGGGTCTCCTCTCAATCCCAAAGATTAAATCTGCAAAACTCAGTGAGGTCCGTGGGAGAGCAAATTCCGTCGCAGGTCCCAAGGTCTGGAACACATTTCCAATTCATTTACGACTGCAAACAGACATCAAGAAATTTAAAGACATGGCTATTCACATGTGCGTACACGGAGTCATGATAATTAGACAGCAAGTCTCACATTTTACATTTCTCTGCCCATAGTTCCGTATATACTATTTTAATGAAATTGTAGTTTATTTTATTGAATTTGTGTTTTAATTAATGATTTAATAATGTTTTAGTGTTGTCTTAGATTAATTTTAAGCTACCTATACTTTGGCGGTTATTTAGTTGTTGTTGTTTGTATTTTATTATTTATTTATTTAACTCTTTTCTATACCGACATTCATGATACAAATCATATCGGTTCACAAGGAACAGGGGGGGTTGTAACAATTAAATTGAAGAGGAAGAAAAAGTTACAATCAAACAATGTTATGTGAACTTGGAAACAGAAATGTGCTGGAGACAGAGGAATAACTTTGTAAACGTAACAAGGCTATAGTGGAAGTGCATTGGGTTGGAAATAAGGCACTCTAAATATATATGTAGAACTTATATTTTATATTATATTGTATTTCCATTTTATTATTTGTACACCGTTGTGATGGTTTTATGACTAAACAGGTTGCCTACTAATTTCCGTTTGGTGCCTCTCTCTATAACCTTTTGACAAGCTTTGATAAGACATGGATAAATCCATAAACTGCTATGCGGTAATTAATAAGCAATAGTAGCTTGTGTCTATCTAATGTTTGGGTACTTGCCATGTTCTTGTGGCCTGTTGTTTCATTTATGTTTCCGACAGAAAGAGATATAGTATTACGGTTATTTTTGCGAAATAGAGTCCAGAAATATCATGGACAACAGATCTGGATGTATCCAGATCTGTCTAGGACAACTCAATTAAGGAGACAAGAATTCCTTAAATTAAAACCGGATACTCTTGCTAGGGATGCCAAGTTTTTTTTACGGTATCCCTGTAAGTGTGAATTATGGTATCAAGATCATAAATATGTATTTTATGAAGTTTCAGCATTACAGGCATTCCTTGACGCACATCCTCCTAATGCAGCGAATGGTTGAGAGCAAAAACAGTTTAAATTTGTTGTATCGCTGATATACCTTAGGAAACTTGTGATGTATTAGCTCGTTCAATTTGATTAGTTATAATGGCTTACAGTTTTCCTTAAAGTAATACTGATATATTGATTATAAAATAACTTGCAAATAACATGTAAATTAAGTGTATTACTGTATGATCATATACCAGTATAATGTAATAACTTGTAGTTATAATTAATGTATAATCTAAAACAAAAAAAAAAATTATTGGATTCTGATTTAATAATACACCACCTTGAATTGACTAAACAGGCATACTTTGAAGGGGGTAATAAGCAGGCCAGTATTTAGCTTGGAGGCTGAAAGCCTTATTCATCCAAGGTTTCATAGCTATACTTAAGAATAAGCAGGGTGAGATGGTTACCACAACTTCTGCTCTTAGGGGTTGTATTCTCAGTTATATGGCAGAGATGAGGGTATTAGGAATGAGGCTATAGATTGTTATCTTGAGACGTTACCTTTCCTCTTACTTACTGACGAACAGCAACAGTATATAGATGGTCTCATTAGCTCTTCAGAAGTAATACAGGTTATCAAAATGATTAAATTGGGCAAATCTCCGGGTTTGGACGGATTCACAGTCAGCTATTGTAAGCGTTTTTCTCACATTCGTGCAGATCCACTAGTTAAACACTAATGTTTAATTATATAAGAAAGGGGGGTTCTTTTCCAGCTAGTTGCAACTTAGCTGGAATCACAGTCATAGCTAAACCGGGACAGGATCCTTCTCTATGTGAGTCATATAGGCCAATCTCTCTCATCAATTTGGATCTAAAAATCCTGGCTAGAATACTAGTGGAGAGATTTATTCGAGTTATTTCTGGTCTAGTTCATACTGACCAAGTTGGCTTCATTCCCAATCACATGGCAGCAGATAATATCTGTAAAATTGTTGACATCCTTTGATGGGTTAAAAAGGAGAACATACCCTCCATATTACTATCAATTGATGCTGAAAAAGCTTTTGATATGGTGCATTGGTCCTTTTTATTTAAGACACTGGAAAAAATGCGTTTTCGGCCTCATTTCATGGGCTGCATTAGGAAGCTTTACGAGTCACCAAAGGCTTGTGTCAAAGTGGTTATGGGGGTTATGGGAAAAGCTTTTTAGTGGGGAGAGGTACACAACAAGGGTGCCTGTTATCCCTGCTTCTTTTTGCATTATTTTTGGAATCCTTTGCCACTAGGGTAAGACTCTCATCAAAGCCAGAAGGAGTGGAGTTCGGTGACTTACATTTAAAATTGTCTCTATTCTCTGATGACATCCTGTTTACTCTGACCAACCCATGTGTCTCGTTGGAGGGGATAGTAAATGGAATAGAACTGTTTAGCGCGGGCTCAGATTTCAAAGTCAGTTTTGACAAATCTGAAATCTTGAACGTAACACTAATTGATCGCGGTATTGGAAATATTAAACAGAACTTTCCCTTTAAATGGGCCAAGCAGACCATAAAGTATTTTGGGGGTCTATATTGGTCCATTTGTAAAGGACCTATTATCTTTGAATTATATCCCATTAGCTAAGGCCATGGATAAGGGTTTGGAGAAGTGGAGGAGAGAGGGGTTCTCATGGCTGGGGCATATTGCGATTATCAAAATGAACATTCTCCCTAGATTTCTATATTTATTTATAACTTTGCCGGTATTTGTGTCCTCCATCATACTACGTTCTCGGCAAAAGAAGATTTTTTTAATTTCGTTTAGAGATGCAGACCTCCGAGGATCTCCCGATTAGTTATGTATCATCCTAAATTGCGAGATGGCCTGGGAGTTCCAAATTTGATTTGGTATTTTGTAGCTTCCCAACTGTGGGCAGTGTTAGAAATACACAGGATGAGCAATGTGAAGCAACGGGTTGCTCTTGAACAACCTCTGGTGGGAGTGATGCCTCTTTCAGCACTTCTGCGGCAACCTAGATCAACCTGGAGACTGTTATTATGCTTACCGCTTACGCTAAATAACACATTGCGGATATGATCTCAATGGAAAGAAAAATTGGCTAGTAAACGGTGCATTTTCTTTCTGACACATCTTTTTCATAATATTGACTTCTCTGCTTGCTTGCAGTATAGAACCTTTTAAAGTTGGACAACTAAAGGTATTATATGCCTTGAACAAATAGTGTCTAGGGGACTATTAATTAAGTTCTGCAATTTAGTTGGTACATATGGTCTGGGGAACACAGATTTCTTGGCACATACTCAGGTGAGACATTTTAGAATATCAAAGAAGATTACGGAGTCCCTGAGTCAAGGTAAATCTTTATTTGAACATTATCATGATAAGATGCGGGGACTGGTCTCCAAGGTCTATGGTTTACTTAATGAGGTGATAAAAGACCCCTTTAAACATATGCGTGCCTGGGAAAGGGATTTGGGGAAAGCTTTATGCATAAAGGAATGGGACTTGGCCTTTTTATTTTCGGGCAAGTGTTCCATCTCGGCCATGCTACAGGAGAATTGTTATAAGGTATTGATTCCGGATAAACTGCATCATATATATCCTAAAGTGGATGATAAATGTTGGAGAAGATGTGGTGCTCTTGGCGCCTTCTTCCATATTTGGACCTCTAAGGTAATAGGAGTGGGGGATGTCTGTGATGCTAGATATATAAGTAGGATATAAGTATATAAGTAGGATATATCTAACATTACTCCTATTACCTTAGAGGTCCAAATATGGAAGAAGGCGCCAAGAGCACCACATCTTCTCCAACATTTATCATCCACTTTAGGATATATATGATGCAGTTTATCTGGAGTCAATACCTTATAACAATTCTCCTGTAGCATGGCCGAGATGGAACACTTGCCCGAAAATAAAAAGGCCACGTCCCATTCCTCTATGCATAAAGCTTTCCCCAAATCCCTTTCCCAGGCGCACATATGTTTAAAGGGTTCTTTTATTAATTTATTCATTTCCTGTTGAGGAAATTAATAAATAACAGAGGCTGTGACAGCAAATATTTATCGCACATCGTTGTGAATTAGCTGCCTTTTGAAAGCACTTAGATGTTCCAACTGTTAAGGTGGTTCTAAACAGGTTGCCTACTAATTTCCGTTTGGTGCCTCTCTCTATAACCTTTTGACAAGCTTTGATAAGACATGGAAGCCATACGTAAAATGGTAGAAATTTCAGTATTCTGTTGGTTAGAATTGCGCAGGATATCCCGGGAACTGTATTGATTTAACCATAATATGATTTGAGTTTTTTTGTTCCTGAGGATGTGTAAGGATTTCGGGAAAAACAATCTTGTATCAGTTCTTATCATTCTATTTTTTTGAATGGATGAAGGCACTTGGCAGCTTGTACTATCTTAAATACTGCAGATAGTGATTGTCTGAACTTCATTCCACTGTATTCATACATTTGATTGGAGAAGTGTGTGGGAGGGGGTAGGGTGAATTCTGTATAGGAAAAGGGAATGTTTGATATTTATGCTTTGATGTATTTTGTTGGGTAATATTTGATTGTTTTGTTCAAGCATTCAATAAAAACTTTAAATTGTGAAAAAATAAGGAGATTAATGGTGACTAAAACACTGAAATATGGCATCAAGCCCACAGTAACAAAATGGCAGATTAGGCCGCCAACACTGCAGTGGTAATGAGTAAGAAGTTAGTTACTGAAATTTCGGACACGGTGACTAAAGCCTTGAAAATAAAGCTTAAAAATGCATACAAGAAATCGATGCAGTTAATGTTGTGCTAGTGGAGATAAAACATCAAACCAACAGCAACGAGAAATTCATTTTCACAGTGGAGGATGATATAAAATACTTACTAGAATGAAATGCAGCTTTAATTAAAAAAAAAAATGCTGAAACGAATGGAATAAAAAATAGATTTTCTAGAAAACAGATCCTGATAGAGTAATCTGAGATTTGAGGGATTCCCAGAATCGACTCCTGATTGAGAACTGCAGGAATTGTTGGAGACGTGGCTAGTGAAAAAAGCTAGGCCTGGAAAAAGCAGCGGCGAACGTTTACCTTATAAGAACGCACAGAACTGGAGGAAGGAATGCGGATTATATTCAGTCACGAATGGGAATCACCAAGCCTCGGAGCTTTGCTCATAAAAAATGGATGTTTTACAAGCCTCTCGGCAACAAGAGACTTCACCTATGAAGATAATCAGATTCTAATTTTTCAAGACTTAACATCATAGCAGCTAAGAGAAAGGAGTGTGTGCTGAGCCGTTTAAAAAGAACATAAGATTTAGCTGGCAATTTCCAGCCAAAATGAGTGTTGCATAGCGGAAAAGGTCAAATAATAGCGGCAGTACAGGAAGCTGAAGAATTTTTGAACAATCTTAAAAACGAGGAATGATAGTAGAACATTTAGCAGACTCAGAAGATGGAGGATTTTCTAGCTCTGATGGAAAAAAAATTCTGCAAAATGTGAGAAATTTGACCGGTGACTAGAGGAAGGAAACAGACGACTGAAATACAATATGATTGACATGTGGAGTTATGTTTTAGAGACGTTAGTTCTGGGGAAAGACAGACGCAGCTCATGATGAAAGGGGAAACTTTCATTCCTCCATAGTTGGGTTAGAGGGCACCTGAACGCCTCGAGAAATGGTCTCTGCTTATTTTGCGTGATTTGAAATAGTGGGAATGTATGGTTGGTAGGGGTTTTCAGGTTTTGGGGGGGAGGGGAGGAGGAGAAGATTTAAGAAAAGTTGGCCATACTGGGCTTTTATTGTTCTGGTGAACTTGGTTACATTATTTTGGGGGGGGCCTGATAGGAAACTCATCTGATGTAATAGGGAAAACTTTGTTTAATAGAGCGGCAGAATTGACTGCACAGTGTTAAGCATTTTAGTTATTGGAGGGTTCTGTGTACTATTGGGTTGGTTGATGGACGGTAAATTGTGGTGGCGGCTTAGGCTGAGAGACCATTACCACTAGTAAGATGTTATGTGTCTTCATATTATGGTTAATTGATCCATTTATCACCTCTGGTCCTGGCTGAAACATTGAAAACTACATTATGGAATGTGGCTGGATTGGGGTTGATTAAGCAGAAAAATGTTCTGCAGGTTTAAAAAAGAAAATATCTCCTATAGCAGTGGTTCAGGAGACGCCCATTATGGAAGATGAACATAAAATCAAGCAGGTGTTTCATTCCTGATTCATAAACAAATCCCATTCATGTGTAAAGTAATTAAGGATACCAATGGCAGATTCCTTATGGTTTTGGGAGAACTATTTGGGAAACAAATTGCACGGTGTAATATTTGCGATCACGATAAGTATAATCATACGTTTTTCACCAACTAAGTACGTGATATCTTAGAAAAAAAGGACATTTTTTTAACCAGCGAATTTAATTGTATAACCAACAAACTCTTCTCCCTGCAAAAAATGAAATTGCACATCTACAGTACTATTAATAATTTTTAAACTATCTTTAGAATCAGCTACGGTACCTGAAGATTAGATGGTGGTCATCATAACCCCAGTTTTTAAAAATGGATCCAAGCGTCACCCAGGAAACTACAGACTGGGGAGCCTGATATCGGTGCCAGGAAACTGGTAGAAACTATTATAAATAACATTACGAAACATATAGATAGGTATAGTTTAATGAGGCAAAGCCAACATGGGTTTAGCCAAGGGAAGTCTTGCATCACCAATCTGCTACATTTTTTAGAAGGCATGAATAAACATGGGAATAAAGACTATCTTAAAAATGTACTTTTTTGCACAGGCATTTTTGTAATAGCAGTGTTTGCTTAACTGGCATGAGTTAGACCTACAGAGCTGAGATGTTTTGCTTTTGTTTAGCGTTTTGTTTTGTTTTAATGATTATGTATGTTATCTTGTTCACCGCCTAGAGCTTTGGCGAATAATAAATAGATTTCAATAATAAATAAATTAAATAAAGGTAAGCCAGTTGATATAGTGTATCTGAATTTTCAGAAAATGTTTGACATAGTACATCATGAGAGACTTCTGAGGAAATTAAGAAGTCATGGGATAGGAGGCAGTGTTCTATTGTGGATTGAGAACTCATTAAAAGATAGAAAGCGGTAAGGACTAAATGCTCAGTTTTCTCAGTGGAGAAAGGTGAATAGTGGAGGGCCACAGGAATCTGTTCTGGATCCACTGCTTTTTAATATATTTATAAATGGCCTGGAAATGGGAATGAGTGAGATGATCAGATTTGCAGATGACACAAAATTATTCAAAGTTGCTAAATCACAGGAAGATTATGAGAAATTGCAAGAGGACCTTGCAAGACTGGACATGCAAATGGTAGATGAAATTTAATGTGGACAAGTGCAATTATCTGGTGCTCTTGGCGCCTTCTTCCAGGTAGGGAAGAGCAACCCAAATTATAGCTAAACAATGCAAGTTTCCACATTAGGAGTCACCACCCAGGAGAAGGATCTAAACATCATCTTGGATATGTTGAAATCTTCTGCTCAATATGTGGCGGCGGCCAAGAAAGCAAATAGAATGCTGGGGATTATTAGGAAAGGAATGGAGAATAAAACAGAGAATATCCTAATGCCTCTGTATCACTCCATGGTGCGACCTCATCTTGTGTTCATATATCATACACAAACAGAATGCTGGGGATTATTAGGAAAGGAATGGAGAATAAAACAGAGAATATCATAATGCCTCTGTATCACTCCATGGTGCGACCTCATCTTGTGTTCATATATCATACACAAACAGAATGCTGGGGATTATTAGGAAAGGAATGGATAATAAAACAGAGAATATCATAATGTCTCTGTATCACTCAATGGTGCATCCTCATCTTGTGTTCATATATCATACACAAACAGAATGCTGGGGATTATTAGGAAAGGAATGGAGAATAAAACAGAGAATATCATAATGTGTCTGTATCACTCCATGGTGCATCCTCATCTTGTGTTCATATATCATACACAAACAGAATGCTGGGGATTATTAGGAAAGGAATGGAGAATAAAACAGAGAATATCATAATGTCTCTGTATCACTCCATGGTGCAACCTCATCTTGAGTATTGTGTGCAGTTCTGGTCACCACATCTCAAGAAAGATAGAGCAGAATTAGAAAGGGTGACCAAGATGATAAAGGGGATGGAACAGTTACCCTTATGAAGAAAGGCTAAAGAGGTTAGGATTCTTCAGCTTGGAGAAGAGACGGCTGAGGGGGAGATATGACAGAAGTCTATAAAATAATGAGTAGAGTGGAACAGGTAAATGCAAATCGGTTGTGTAAACTTTCAAAAAGTATATGACTTTGAAAAAAAAACAATGAAAAAACGTAAAACCTCTACCACCTTATTTTGGGAAATTTGTAAAGCGGTAATAAGAGGAGAAATCATAGCATATGTGCTAAAAAGAATAAGGATCTCCATGGGAATATTATAACTTTGGAAATAAAAATAGAAAAAAAGCCAGAATATCTTGGCTCAGAATTCTTCCAAAAAAACCAAAGATGAGCATATTTTAATCTTATGTGTGTTGAGCACCTATATACATCAGAAAACCAAAAGATTTATGCTATATTACTCTCAAACTATACAGATTTGAAAACAAGGTTTGGAAAACTTTAACAAACATGGTAAAGGTATGGAAGGGAAATAACTTTATTTCTACCTTGAAAAAGAAAACGGAAGAGATGTAATTCAAGTGAGGAAATAAGTATTCTTTGTAAGTTTTATTTGGCAGAGAAAACAAAAGAGAGAAAAAATGTTTTTACAATCGACAGCTCCCTTAGGTCACTGAAGAAACTGAATAATCTGATATTCTTATATGAAATAAAAGACAATATCAAATCCAGCAAAATGCATAAGGCACCAGGTCCAGATGGTTTTAATGTGGAATATTATAAATTGTTGGATAAGGTAACAATCCCACTTTGAAATTTTTTTTATGGGATCAGTTACTAAGGGATATTTTCCCAAATTTGTTATGAGAAAATAAAATATGGTTTTGCTGAAACCAGGCATATATTTAGAGTCCCTTGCATCATATAGGCTAATTATCTCTTCGAAAGTTTGATTTAAAACATTTTGCAAAAATGTTGGCACATCAGATTAGTATAATTTTACCAAATTTGATATCACAGGCTGAAATGGGATTTGTTAAAGTGTTGTTGTGCTGGGAGCACCGAGGGGAGAGTATCACCTTGCTGGTGGCTGAAAAGAATCAGTAAGTACTGATTGAGGACATTTTTAGAACTTAAAGTTTTGGGGAGAAGTAAATTATTTGGGTATATTATTTAGTGTGTTTGTGTGTCTGTATTAAATAGCTAATGAGAGGGCAGGCAAAAACCAGGAGTTTGTGTGTTTGTGTTTCCCTTCCTACCACCCGTTTGCCATCCACCCCTAGCTCTTCCTTTAATTTATAGGCAGGTGACACTTTCACATAAAGAAAAAAATTAATCAGCCTTTGAACTTAAATTCAGAAATTCCCCACATATCATCAAGTGTTTAATCATTGCCTTGTAGGTCACTACCAGGTAAATAGTGAATAAACTAATACATTTAAAGGACTCTAATTGCACGCATTCCTAGTCCTATAGCAACCTAGAAAGGTGGAAGCTAGAGAAAGGGATAGAAGTGTCAAATGCTGATCTTCAGAAATGTAAAGCATATGTGGCATAAGAAGAAATGCAATGCGTCTTTTTGTGGCACGTGTATCTGACACAATCTTGGGCATATATAAAGCAAAGTTAAGGCAGATAGAAGTACATGTTACATGTTCCGAACATAGGGGAGCATCTTTCCATAGCTTGTGGTCATGTCCACAGATCTACTGCTTTTGGAAATATGTGATATATACCTAACCCATAATACCAAATATAAAATATATACATCCACTAGGATAATTTTATGGAGATGAAACAGGGAGCACAGTCCTAAAACCATTCTTAAAATGTTTCTTTTAGTATAGAAAACAATTTTCTGTGGTTGGCTAGAGACGGCCGTAAGTAGACAGTGAAAATGAAAAATACATAATTCAATGATTTAACAGCCCAAAAGTCTAACTATCAAAAATATGATTTGTTTCTGAACATTTGGGCTGTTTATATCCAGTCTCTTTCACCACAAAGAAGGAGTGTATTGGTTATGATTCCATGCTTTATGGATATGATAGGAGATTTTGTTACAGACTGAGAGGGTGGAAGGAATAGAAACATAGAAACATAGAAATGACGGCAGAAGAAGACCAAACGGCCCATCCAGTCTGCCCAGCAAGCTTCACATTTTTTTCTCACACTTATATGTTTCTCTTAGCTCTTTGGTTCTATTTCCCTTCCACCCCCACCATTAATGTAGAGAGCAGTGATGGAGCTGCAACCAAGTGAAATATCAAGCTTGATTAGTTACGGGTAGTAGGGGAAGTAACCGCCGCAATAAGCAAGCTACACCCATGCTTATTTGTTTTACCCAGACTGTGTTATTCAGCCCTTATTGGTTGTTTTTCTTCTCCCCTGCTGTTGAAGCAGGGAGCTATGCTGGATATGCTTGTAGTATCAGTTTTTCTTCTCCCCTGCCGTTGAAGCAGGATATGCATTGAAAGTGAAGTATCAGGCTTATTTGGTTTGGGGTAGTAACCGCCGTAACAAGCCAGCTACTCCCCGCTTTGTGAGTGCGAATCCTTTTTTCTTCTCCCCTGCTGTTGAAGCAGAGAGCTATGCTGGATATGCGTAAAGTATCAGTTTTTCTTCTCCCCTGCCGTTGAAGCAGAGAGCTATGCTGGATATGCGTGAAGTATCAGTTTTTCTTCTCCCCTGCCGTTGAAGCAGAGAGCTATGCTGGATATGCGTGAAGTATCAGTTTTTCTTCTCCCCTGCTGTTGAAGCAGGGAGCTATGCTGGATATGCGTGAAGTATCAGGTTTTCTTCTCCCCTGCCGTTGAAGCAGAGAGCTATGCTGGATATGCATTGAAAGTGAAGTATCAGGCTTATTTGGTTTGGGGTAGTAACCGCCGTAACAAGCCAGCTACTCCCCACTTTGTGAGTGCAAATCCTTTTTTCCACATTTCCTCTTGCTGTTGTAGCTTAGAGCGATGTTGGAGTCACAGTAACCATGTGTATGTTTATTGAATAAGGGTATTGTCTCCAGGCAGTAGCCGTCATTCTGGCTAGCCACCCACTCTTTATTGATGGCCTCTTGATTTTATGGATCCACAGTGTTTATCCCACGCCCCTTTGAAGTCCTTCACAGTTCTGGTCTTCACCACTTCCTCTGGAAGGGCATTCCAGGCATCCACCACCCTCTCCGTGAAGAAATACTTCCTGACATTGGTTCTGAATCTTCCTCCCTGGAGCTTCAAATCGTGACCCCTGGTTCTGCTGATTTTTTTCCTATGGAAAAGGTTTGTCGTTGTCTTTGGATCATTAAAACCTTTCAAGTATCTGAAAGTCTGTATCATATCACCTCTGCTCCTCCTTTCCTCCAGGGTGTACATATTTAGATTCTTCAATCTCTCCTCATAAGTCATTTGATGAAGACCTTCCACCTTTTTGGTCACCCTTCTCTGGACCGCCTCCATCTTGTCTCTGTCTCTTCGGAGATACGGTCTCCAGAACTGAACACAATACTCCAGGTGAGGTCTCACCAAGGACCTGTACAAGGGGATAATCACTTCCCTTTTCTTACTCGATATTCCTCTCTCTATGCAGCCCAGCATTCTTCTGGCTTTAGCTATCGCCTTGTCACATTGTTTCGCCGACTTCAGATCATTAGACACCATCACCCCAAGGTCTCTCTCCTGCTCCGTGCACATCAGCCTTTCTCCCCCCATCGAATACAGTTCATTCGGATTTCCATTCCCCATATGCATGACTTTGCACTTCTTGGCATTGAATGTCAGCTGCCATGTCTTCGACCACTCTTCCATCTTCCTTAAATCCCGTCTCATTCTCTCCACTCCTTCCGGCGAGTCCACTCTGTTGCAGATCTTAGTGTCATCCGCAAAAAGACATACCTTACCTTCTATCCCTTCCGCAATGTCGCTCACAAAGATATTGAAAAGGACCGGTCCCAACACCGATCCCTGCGGTACACCGCTTAAAACCGCTCTCTCTTCAGAGAGAGTTCCATTTACCATCACACATTGTCTTCTGTCCGTCAACCAGTTTGCAATCCAGGCCACCACCTCGGCACTCACTCCTAAGCTTTTCATTTTATTCACCAGTCTCCTGTGCGGGACAGTGTCAAAAGCTTTGCTGAAATCCAAGTAGATGACATCGAGTGCTCTTCCTCGATCCAATTCCTTGGTTACCCAGTCAAAAAAGTCAATCAGATTTGTCTGACAGGATCTTCCAATGGTGAATCCATGCTGCCTCTGGTCCAGCAATTCTCCCGACTGTAGATAGTTCACTATTCTCTCTTTCAACAGTGACTCCATTACTTTTCCCACCACCGAAGTGAGGCTAACCGGTCTGTAGTTACCAGCCTCTTCTCTGTTCCCACTCTTGTGAAGCGGGACCACCACCGCTCTCCTCCAATCATTCGGCACCACTCCCGTTTCTAGGGATCTATTGAATAGGTCACACAGCGGACCCGCCAGCACATCTCTGAGCTCCCTCAGTATTCTGGGATGAACTTCATCAGGCCCCATGGCTTTGTCCACTTTCAGTTTCACCAGCTCTTCCCATACATTTTCTACTGTGAATGGAGTTACATCTACTCCATTCCCCTCCAGTTTCTTGTTAACTAGTGTCGGTCCTTCTCCAGGGTCCTCTTTAGTGAACACAGAACTGAAGTATTCATTTAATATTTCTGCCATTTCTTCGTCTCTCTCCACACATTGATCCTTTCCACCTTTCAATTTCACTATACCACTTTGAACTTTTCTCTTTTCACTGATGTATCTGAAAAATGTTTTGTTACCACTCTTTACCTCTTTGGCAATCCTCTCTTCCGTTTGACTTTTTGCCATCTTGATTAATTTCTTCGTCTCCCTCAGTTCTACCAGATATTCTTCTTTGTGTTCCTCCTTTTGGGATCTTTTATATTTCTTGAACGCTGTTCTTTTAGCCTTTATTTTGTCAGCCACCTCCTTTGAGAACCAGATAGGTTTCTTTTTTCTTTTGCTTTTCTTTACTTTTCTAACATATAGATTAGTTGCCTTGGTGATTGCTCCTTTTAGATTGGTCCACTGTTGATCCACATCTCTCTCGTTTTCCCAGCCTTTTAGTTCTTCCTCCAGGTACTTCCCCATTTCATCAAAGTCTGTGTTTTTGAACATCAAAACTTGGGTTTTTGTGCTTCTTTTCCGTGTCCTTTTTGTGATATTAAACCATACCGTTTGATGATCACTGGTGCTGAGGTGGGCACCCACCTGGACGTCTGAGACATTATCTCCATTAGTGAGCACTAAGTCGAGTATAGCTCCTTCTCTCGTGGGTTCCATTACCATTTGTTTGAACAAAGCTAATTGCAGGGCATCTACTATTTCTCTACTATTATTAGATTCTGCAGATGGGATTCTCCAGTCTACATCTGGCATATTAAAGTCTCCAACGATCACCACTTCTCCTTTCTTTGCTATCCTGTGGATGTCTTCAATCAGATCTCTGTCCAGCTCTTCCTTTTGGTTTGGAGGCCTGTAAACCACTCCAATAAAAATGGATGCCCCATCTTTTTTTAAGTCGGCCCATAGTGCTTCTTCTTTGCCCCATCTTCCTTGCAGCTCAGATGCTTGGATATTGTTTCTGACATATAGAGCCACTCCTCCCCCTTTCCTATCCTCTCTGTCCTTCCTTAACAAGTTATAGCCTGGTATTGCCGTATCCCAGTCATGATATTCTGTAAACCATGTTTCCGTGACAGCAACAACGTCCAAGTCTGCCTCCACCATTAGGGCTTGCAGCTCTGGGATTTTATTACCCAAACTACGAGCATTTGTGCTCATAGCTTTCCAGCTTTCTTTGCTCAGGTTACTGCTGTTCCTGGACTCCTTTTGTGACCTATTTAGTTGAGTTTTGTTATCCACTTTTCTCTTTGCATTTGTGCAAGGGAAGATATTAATGCCTCTGATGACAGAATCATCCATCACTGTGAGCTTTTTCCTTTGGTTTCTGATTTGGAATTTCTGTATGGATTGGGTAATTGCATTATTGGGTATATTGGGTAATTGCATTATTGAGTATATGCATATGAAGAAGTTTATATATTTTAGTAAAACTGTTTTAAAATGTGCATGGGTGGTGGTGGGGACCTTGGGATGCTCTAGGAATGCTGTATTCTTCTAGTCCTCGGGACCATCTTGTACCATGAATCCTGACGTGCCAAGAAAATACTCATAGGCACCCGGGAGGCGCCATGGAGACCACCCCTGGGAATGTGGTGTTCTCAAGGCAAAAGAAATCTCCGGCTGGCAGCGTGAATCGGCAGAGTGCTGGTTCAGAAAGCCGGAGCTTTGCCCTTCAGCCACAGGTCAGCCAAAGTGAACTGCAGCAGAACAAGCCCAGAACTGTGGCTACAACCCTGAGAATCCAGATTGGTCCTTAGAAATTTAAAAAAAGATTTTTCTTGTAACTTGAGGGCTATGAGCCATCTAATGGAGAAGAAGAAGATCTGTGTCCTGCCAAAACTTGTACGTCCTGACCAGGTGGAGTAGATTCTGACCTGACTTGGACCTTCCTGCATTTCCAGCATAGGGGGCGCTTACTTGTTGGAAATAAAGTTATCCAAGAGTTTCGTTGTGGTTTGAAAATAAACATTGAGCTGAACCTGCAGGAGTGGTGCTTCATATTTCCAGGTTGGCAACAACAGTAACAAGACTCGATCCCGGATATTAACGAATTACATATTGTCATCAGTTTTTGAGATTCCATTTGGAACCAGGCAAGGGTGTCCACTCTCATCTTATCTACTTTGACTTCAGTTCCTACACTACCTGGCTGTAATCCACTTTGAAATGCCTGAAAAAGTGGAAGATAAATTAAATAAATACAGAACCTCTAGCATATCTAATTCGCACTTGAGTTAGGCCAATGAATACCAACCAACCATAATGTCTCTCAACGTATAATCGCTGGAAGCTTGATAATTCTGTTCCTCCTCTTCTGTTGGTGGAGGGGAAGGGGTATTTTTCACTGACCTTGCTCCTCCTCTACTCTCTTGCAGGGACCGAGCTGTCTGGGCCATCCTTCTGGAGATGTGTCTTCTCGTGGCTCTTTGGCCTGCATCTCGTCTGGCTTTCAGTCATGCAGCTGCGCCATTACCTCTTCATCGGGATGTTGAACGCTACACTGAACCACCTCGCCCGCGGAGACATAGCTACCAGTGCGTAGGAGAAGGAGGGTTGGATGCAAGAGGGAGAGGATGTGCAGAGAGTCGGAGGAGAAATTAGGGAGGGGGGTGGGTACCAGGGGAAAGGAAAGAGGCACAGGGGAGGGTGCATTGGATCAAAGAGAAGGGGGGTAGTTGATGGGTGGTCAAGAGGACAAAACGTGTCTTGGAGGATGGGAGGATGCTGGGGGAACTAGAGGGGCTGGGGAACAGGAGGGGAAGAGATGGATAAGAGGGCGTGAGGTAGATGGGAAAGGTATTTGGGGGAGTGCAGGGAATGGGAGAGAGGCAAGAAAGGTCAGGAGAGGGAGAAATGATGAAGAAGTCAAAGGAAGGGAGTTGAAGCAAGGAGGGTGGGGGAAGGGCATGTAATGTGTTGGAATGGAAGGAAAGAGTAACAGAAGATATAAGAAAAAATATATTTTGAATCTATTTCTCCCTCCCCCACCACCTTTCTGCTCCCTCTGTCTTTCTCTCCAGTCAGTAGATATACAGATGCCTTTGCCTTCACTCAGTTGTGTGGGGTTCTCTGTGCCCCCTGGAATGGGATTATCATGGACAGACACAAGCGGGGGAAGGTTCAAGGTAACTCCTAACATAGAGACTGTGGCCCTGACTTGCACTGTCGGTACAGAAGGATTGAATGTTCCTGCGATGCCTGCTATAAAGCATTCAGGGATTTTTTAGAAAGTAAAATCCTCATTTCTTGCCCCTCAGAGTCGGACTCCCTCGCCGACCTCCAGTCCTCCATCCTCTCTCTCGCCGTCACCGTCGTTCAGTGCGTGCTCTTCTCCGTCTGCGCTGCCATCCCCATCCTGACGGTCCAGTATGCCACCTTCATCTTCCAGGTGCTGAATCGGTCCTTCCTGTACGGGGGCAACGCGGCCTTCGTGGCCATAGCGTGAGTATCGGCTGAAGTGTGTTTACACGTGTAAAACCCAGTTTTAAGTCAGTAAATGCTTTTGAAAATCAGGCCCTTTGAGTACTGTGTCCCTTCAAAAGGATATTTATTTTATATAAGTGTTTACCCATAGGCATTTGATATTCCACCTTTTTTCACGAATGGCCTGAAGGCAGATTACAAAACAAGTTTTAGCTAACAGTTACAGAACAAAGTCGGTCGAACAGAGTCGGGTGGCTACCGAAATGATTAACGGTCTTCAGCATAAAGCATACGGGGACAGACTTAAAGGTCTAAACTTGTATGTCCCGGAGGAAAGGATCGAAGAAGATGTGATATCTGTTCCAGTCCTGGAGACTGCACCGTTTAGGGTGGCCGCGAAATTATAATCCGTGGTCTTTGTTCTAAAGCATACGAGGAGAGGCTTAAAGACGTAAATATGTCTGCCCTGCTGAAAAGACGGGACGGGGGGATTTAAATCCCTCCAAGGTTTCCATGCAGAGGAGGCAAACCTTGAGGCTGTAAAATGAGGGTGAAAGGAGCAATCTTAGGAAATGTTTCTTTCCAGAGAGGGTGGTGGAGACGAGGGCAGAGTCGGAATTGCAGAAAACGTGGGAGAAGCCCAGAGGAGTTTCTGAGGGGAGAGGAAGGGACACTCCAGAGCTGAGCTGGAGACGTGGACGGGCTTTGCTGTCATTGTCCTGGGTTTTGTGCCGCATCTTGTTCTAGAAATCCCTTTCCAGGTAAAAATGTTGTCTCTCGCTGCAGCTTCCCGCCCGCCCACTTCGGGAAGCTCTACGGCCTGGTGATGACCTTGTCGGCGCTGGTGGCACTCCTGCAGTACCCCTGCTTCACGCTGGTGAAGGACGCGCTTCACGGGGATCCGTTTTATGTAAGCGTTGGTGACTCCTGCCTGCACGGCTTCTTTACCGTGACCATCAGGGGAGAAATCTGCTCTGGGGCTGGCGGCTCAGAAGCAGAAATAAATAAGTGATAACCTTTTTATTGAACGGACTTTATTTCTTTGATTCGTAGTCTGCCTTTCAAGTACTTCCAAGCAGATTACGTTCAGCTGCTGTAGGCTTTTCCCTGTTCCCAGAGGGCTCACAGGGAGGATGACTTTAAAAGGGTTGCGACTGACGGCACATACGCAAGTTATGTGGCCACATGGAGATTTGCCATAGTATTTTGCAACACGCGTGTGTCACATATGTGGATATTATAAGTGTGTGTTTACCCCACAATAGGGAGGAGACACGTGTAAATGTAACACACTATCGTAGCAATTTTCAAAAGCTATTTACACGCCTAAAGTGCACTGCGTGAGTAAATCCTATGGACAATTCCGTGGTATATATTGTGGCAATTTTCAAAAGCCCGCTTCCTCGTGTAAAATGCATTTACTTCAGTAGGGAAGAGGAAAGGGGGTGGCACAATCTTATAAATCATTGCTGGGGGGGGGGATGGGTGGGAGCCAAGGGAGGGGGCAGCCTGATTTGGGAGTTTGAAAAACACTGGGACTGGGTGGAGGGGGTCTTGGAGGCATTTTAAGGATTTGGGGGGTGAGGTGGAGTAGCCTGCCAGGGCCTTTATAAGATATTTGGGGGTGGAAGGAGGGAATAGCCCGCTGGCCCTGTTATTTATTTTGTGCTTTCATTTCATGTCAGCGCACCCACACACACACACACGTAACCCAGGCAGGCTCCCATTCACACACACACACCCATCACAGGCAGCCTCCCATTCACACACACACACACACACACACACACACGTAACCCAGTCTCCCATTCACACACACACCCATCATATGCAGCCTCCCATTCACACACACACCCATCACAGGCAGGCTCCCATTCACACACACACACACCCATCACAGGCAGCCTCCCATTCACACACACACACACACGTAACCCAGTCTCCCATTCACACACACACCCATCATATGCAGTCTCCCATTCACACACACACCCATCACACGCAGCCTCCCATTCGCGCACACACACACACACACACACATACACAATCCAGGTAGTCAGGTCCACAGGTCATTCTCCTTCGCTGCTGCTGCTGCCACCAGCCTAATCGTTCTTCTTTGGGGAGAGCAGCCGTTCTGCGGCTCCTCCTGCAGGCTGGCCCCATGGCAATTCAATACTCGCAGCGCTAGTGCTTCCCGTGTTCTCATCTCATGCTGGCACCACCAGTGTTGAGTACCACGGGGCCAGCCCACGAAGAGGAGCTGCAGGACGGGCTCCGTCTTCTGCTTTGGCCTCTTGCTTCTGCCGCTGCTGGTGGGATCGGCCCCGACCGCTGCAGCCCAGGCCTCTCCCTGCTCCCGACACCGCCCACCAGGCTGGGTTGCCCTGTGGAATTGCACAGTTTGCACACCCAGTGGCGCCGGTCCTGCCTTTTGTCACTCATATTTCCTGGCAGTTATCATCTTTGCTCATTTGCTGACCTGAAGTACAGAGTATTAGCACTCAAATGCTGGTCAAGAAATGTGTAAAGTTAGCGCAATAAAAAGGAATCACCTTATATATTTTTGTAGGCTTGCTGTTTCTTGCTGTTTTCTAATTAAGATTTTGCTGTAAACCGCACCGACCCGGGATGCTCTGAGTGAGCGCTGTGTATACAAGAGGGAAGAAAGAAAGAAAGAATTTTTATTTTTTTTGTTTTTATTGTGTGGAAAAAAAGCACGAAAAGCACACGACTGTACCCTGATGGTGGTGCACCCCCCCCCCCCCCTGACATCTTGTCTTGGTCTTGCTGCAGGTGAATGTCGGTTTCCTGATATTCATCTTGCTGGCGTTTGCGCATCCCATCAATGTGTTCCTGGAGTGCCGGCGGAGGCGGAGGTCGCGACCCGGAGAAGGCCATCGGTTTGCGCCTGTGCTGAGTGAGGAGGAGAACCAGCTCCAGGATGAGTCCAGGCTGTGAGAGCCCCTTGCACACCCCCGCTGGCCCGAGAGACGGACGGAGGACCGCAGCCGAGGCACGGGGAGAAGCAGGGAGCGAGCTTGGACAGAAGGAATCCTGCTTCAGACGAATCTTCCCTGTTTCTGCTCTCCCCTCTCTTCCCTGCGCGTTCCCGTATCATCTTCTGAATCGTTGGGATTGCTCTCCTCGCCTCTCCGTATCTTTCCCCCTTGCTTTGCTTTGCTCTTTAACCTTCACTTCTCTTTCTTTGCTCTCTTTTGGGGCTTTTTCATCCTTTCCTTTCCCTCTGTCTCCTCCTTCCTTTCTCTTCGTGTTGTAAAACACAGCAAGAGTTTGTATTTTATTTTTTAATATTGAAGGAACAGAAGCCAAAACAAAATGGAAGGTCAATATTAACAGCTGAAAAGATGCATTCGGCCGGCGTTTCAGGGAGGAGATAACTTATCCAGCTGACTTAGCCGATTTTAAACTCTAACTGGCTAAATGAGTCCGATAACTTTAGACCTGCTTCAGATGTCCGGCCTTGTGTGGCCGGTAACTGGCTAACACCCCGGACATCTTCAAACGATCTCCATACAAGTAACGCTGAAATAGAAACTGTAAACATGCCTAGGCCCGGGTTTCTCCCTCCCTCCTCCTCCGCAATTTCAGAGGAAGCCCTGTTGGGCCGTGCTCTCCTCACCCTCTGATGCCTTCCAAGGGTCCGAAGCAAGAACCGGGGCCTGCAGGCCTGGCCCCCTCCATGCCTTTCATGTTATCGTAAAGGATCTAAAATTAAGGCCTCCCTGCACCTTGGATCCCCACCCCCACCCACCTGAATTACAGATACTGGGTCAGCACCAACCCCCCCCCCCCCCCCCCGAACCCTTCTCCCACTCCCTGGATATTGTTATAATAATTGTTGCCAGGAGTGAGGGGTGAGAAGCAACACTGGGAAGCGGAAGTTACAATCTGTATCCAAACGTACAGGTGAATTTTCAAAGGCGTTATGCGCATAAATGTAATGCACTGTCGTGGCAGTTTTCAAAAGCCATTTACTCACCTGAAGTGCACTTAGACAAGTAAATCCTCTGGACGATGCAATGGCATACGTTGTAGTAATTCTCAAAAGCCCACTTACATGAGTAAAGTGCGTTTACACTCGTACAACCCAGTTTTAAGTGTGTAAATACTTCTTAAAATCAGGCCCATAGCCAGGTATCTTTTTTAGTTATTTAGCTACATTAGCCAAATAATTTGTCCACTCACTGGCTTACTGACTATGACCCCCTTTATTTTTATATTAATGTATGTTTTTAGCTGAAAAAAAAGGACAAGACTTTAAAGAGGGCAAAGGATAGACATGAGCCAGACTGGGCCTGGCTCAGTGCATGCGGGACCCCCCTTCCAGCTGCCGGGATCACAGTTCCCTGTGACTTCTCCAGGCAGCAAATGCAAGGGGTAGCTGAGCAACTTCTTGAAAGCAGCAGGATACCTTTCAGGGGAATGGAGTGTAGAAAATATGTGCTCCGCTCAACTTTTGGTTTTGAGATGGCATTGAGAGTCTTTGATGTGGGGATCGGCACCCACAGACTCTCACCTGGCTGCGGGTCTCAGATCTCTGCAATCGGGGTCCCGGTGAAACCACCTTGAGGAAAGCCCAATGGACTCTCAGAACCCATTGGCTACAGGACACTGAGAGACAGCATTCATGTCCTACAGCCACTCTGGGACTCTGTCCTGGTGGCAGAGCAATTCCAGTCTGGCCAGAGGTGTGCCCTTGCAAAGTATCCAGTCCAATTTGGATGTGTCAAACCTGGGGTGGGGAGCTCATGTAGAGGAGCTCTGCACCCAAGTCCTCTGGTCTGCTCAGAAGACGCTCCTATCAGATAAACTTTCTGGAGCTGGGGACAAATGTGGCATGCTCTAAAGCAGTGGTTCTCAACCCTGTCCTGGGGACCCCACAGCCAGTCGGGTTTTCAGGATATCCACAATGAATATGCATGAGAGAAAATTTGCATGTTATGGAGGCAGTGCATGCAAATTTTCTCTCATGCATATTCATTGTGGATATCATGAAAACCCGACTGGCTGGGGGGGTCCCCAGGACAGGGTTGAGAACCACTGCTCTAAAGGCTTTCAAAGTTTGGTTGGCTAGCAAAGTACTCTTGGTCCAGACAGACAACCAAGTTGCAATGTTTTACATGAGTAAGCAAGGAGATGTGAGATTGTACCTCCTGTGTCAGGAAAATGTCCAATTGTGGGACTAGGCCATCTGCCAAGGGATGGTTCTCAGGGCCATGGATCCAGCAGTTGAGGAGAATGTCATGGCAGAAAGGTTCAGCTGGACCCTGGATCCACATGAATGGACCCTGAACTGGGGAGCAGCAAACCAGATATTCTACGCATAGGGTGCATCCATAATGGATCTGTTTGTATCCTTTTAGGCAGAAGAAAGAAGATATAAGTAGGAAACTCCCTCCAAAGCAAATAAACAGAAAGAAGAAGAAAATGTTTCACAATTGTATTATAAATACATGTTTGAACACCTCTTTTAATACAAGTTAAATAGTAAAGACATTATACCCAAGATCACAATAGCTTAACATCACCATCCTTGCTTATTTTACATTTAAAACCTAAAAAAAACCCCCACATAATCATTCAACCACCAATCATACCCACATGACATCCAACCTCCATTCCCATACAAACCAAATACAAGGAACTAATAAATGTTCAACCAAAAAACCCCAACAGAGACCCCTAGCTTCACTAAGAAATAGCTTCTTCAGGGGGATTTTTTTCACACCTTAAGTAAATTGCTAATGGCTATTGTGACATCACACAAAATACAATCCTCAAAACATATACAATTCACCTTTCAATAATAATTATACAGATGAATAAGACAGCATAAGGTTTTAAATTGGACTAGTGCCCTCCAAGACACAGCTCGTCCCCATTGGAAAACTAGAAACAAAAAAGGGGAGGAAAGAAAAAAGATTAAGGAACAGAAAACCGTAAAAAATTACCGAATTTCAAATGTAACCTACATACTTAATGCTTTAAAATGACAACTAAGCTATCGTCAAACAGCCACGTCAGAATGTTGTAAATAGAACCTATATATATAACAAAAAACATAAGGCTAAAATTATATCTACATATCAGGATTAATGTTTGAAAAACAAATAGTTGGTTTTTTTTTTAAAGTATGCAACAAAAACACTGTATAAATTAGTAAACCTCAAAGCGAGTGGATGACGCGGGCACAAAACACATCTTGTATAATCTTCAATAAACAACCATTAGTATTGACCTGAAAAATCACAAAAAAAAACCCCGACCCTCTACATCTGTATGAAGTTATCGGAGATACAAAAGAACCAGACGTAAAAAAAACAGGTTCAGAGAGAGTAAGAAATAACGCTAGAACAGCACTGAAAGAATCACTGAAATACCTATTGCACCAAATATGAGAAAGTAGCTTACAGAGAATTGCTTGAAACAATGTGTCCTGGGGAACTGGCGGCGCCTTTGGAAGACTCTGTGAGCTGTGCCGCTGTTTTTAAGCAATAGCAGTCAGTGCAGCATTGCCTTCGACAGGCAAACAAACTGTAAAAACAATTTGAAAATTTTTTTAATCTATAAAGATACTTTGTCAACATATAGATATAGATTATCCCACCAAAGTGAAACTGAAAATAATTGTACAAAGACAATACATTTACATTTTACATTTATTAAAGTTTCTTAATTGCTCAACACAATAAAAGCCTGAACGACGAACAAAAAAAACCCATACATAATCAATTAGCAAAAACAGAAATACAAATAAAATACAAACGACCATGCTTAGTTTAGCAAAGAAAATGTATTAACCAAAAAAATTAAAACACAAAGGGGTAGATTTTCAGACGAGCGCGAATAGCCTACTTTTGTTTGCGCTCCAGGCGCAAACAAAAGTACGCTGGATTTTAGTAGATACGCGCGTAGTCGCGCGTATCGGCTAAAATCCTGGATCGGCACGCGCAAGGCTATCGATTTCGTATAGCCTGCGCGCGCCGAGCCGCGCAGCCTACCCCCGTTCCCTCCTAGGCCGCTCCGAAATCGGAGCGGCCTAGAAGGGAACTTTCCTTTGCCCTCCCCTCACCTTCCCCTACCTAACCCACCCGCCCGGCCCTGTCTAAACCCCCATCCTACCTTTGTCGGGGGATTTACGCCTCCCAGAGGGAGGCGTAAATCCCCGCGCGCGAGCGGGACTCCTGCACGCCGGGCCGCGACCTGGGGGCAGGTACGGAGGGCGCGGCCACGCCCCCGGACCGCCCCGGGCCGTAGCCACGCCCCCGTACCCGCCCCCAAAACGCTGCCGACACGCCCCCGCAACGCCGCATGCTCCGGCCCCGCCCCCGACACGCCTCCCGACACGCCCACTCCGAAAACCCCGGGACTTACGCGAGTCCCGGGGTTCTGCGCGCGCCAGTGAGCCTATGTAAAATAGGCTCACCGGCGCGCAGGGCCCTGCTCGCGTAAATCCGCCCGGTTTTGGGCGGATTTACGCGAGCAGGGCTCTGAAAATCCGCCCCAAAATGCACAGCAGCATGGAGACTTGTGCATTGCTTATTAAATGCTGGAAACAAAGTGACGTCAGCCTTATTAATATAACAAGTAACAAAAAAACAATAAGGGGAGAAAAGAAGCAGATTATAACAAGGACACAAATTTTAGGTCCTGATTTAAACTTCTAGGAATGAATGTGTTCCAAGAGAGAATGAATCACTGCTCCTTGTATATAAGGGCACAGGAGATGTTACCTCCCCAATGCAGGGTACTCTACAGATAACAAAAAATTTTAGATCGTCGGGAGAGTGACATGCGGTTGACCAATATTCCCCCTGAAGCTATTTCTTAGCGAAACAGGGGTCTCTGTTGGGGTTTTTTGGTTGGACATTTATTAGTTCTATGTATTTGCTTTGTATGGGAATGTAGGTTGAATGGCATGTGGGTATGATTGTTGGTTGAATGATTAGGGGTTTTTTTTAGGTTTTAAATATAAAATAAGCAAGGTTGGTGACCCTAAGCTATTGTGATCTTGGGTATAATGTCTTTACTAATTAACATGTATTAAAAGAGGTGTTAAAAAATGTATTTATAATAAAATTGTGAAACATATTTTCTCCCCCTTCCTACAATGTATTTCTGTTGTATCCCCTCAGAACGGGAAGGTTCCACTCTTCTGCTCCTGGAAACGGCCCAGGGTAAACGAGCCTCAGATGCTTTTGCCCTCAAGTTGAGATAAAGGCCTCCTGTGCGTGTATCATCTGATACTGCTAATTGTGAAGTTGAAGTTGACAAGGGGGACCATGATACTTATAGCCCCATTTTGGCTGAGACAGATTTGGTTCCCTCTTCTCAAGAAGATGTCCATCAGGGAACCGATCAGATTGGGGACTTCCCCTCATCACTCAGAATCAGGGCAGGTTGCACCATCTCAATGTCAGGTCCTGGCTCTCACTGCCTGGATGTTGTAAGGTTAACTTTGCAATCACTTAATCTGTCAGAAGATTCATCTTGAGTTCTTTCAGCTTCAGGAAAGGATTCCACTAGGAAGTCCTATGGACTTAAATGGAGGAGGTTTGCCTTGTAGTGTGAGCAAAAGGACTTAAATCTTTTCTCCTACTCAACACAAAACTGCTTGATTACTTTTCTCATTCATCCGAGACAGGTTTCAAGACCAAATCAGTTAAGAGTTCATCTCCGTGCAGTTGGTGCCTATCATCAGCATGTAGAAGGAAGACCCATCTCTGTACAGCTTTTGGTTGTTGTTGATTAATGTGGGGCCTGCTTTATTTGAAGTCTCCCATTAGGCCTCCAGCCATGTCTTGGGACCTCAGTGTGGTTCTCTCCCAGCTGTTGAACTCTCCTTTTGAGTCACGCTACTCCTGTGACCTGAAATACCTGACCTGTAAGGTCTTATTTATGCTGGCAGTCACTTCAGCATGCAGGGTTAGTGAGCTTCTGGCTCTAGTAACTTATCCAACTTATACCAAATTTCATCATGATAGGGTAGATCTGCGCACACATACTAAGTTTCTGTTTAAGGTGGTATTGGAATTCCATCTTAACCAGCCAATCGTCCTTCCAAACTTTTTTCCCAGGCCACGTGTCTGCTAAGGGGAACAAGCACTGCACAGTTTGGACTGCCAAGAGAGCCTTAAGCCTTCTCCCAGAGTGGACTGAAGCCCACAGAAAGTCCACCCATGTTTTTGTTTCTTTTGATGCCAACAAACTGGAGATGGCCATTGCAAACAGATTTTATCCAGTTGGCTAGTAGAGCATCTTCTTTTGCTCTGCCCAGGTAGGACTCAGTCAGTTGGGTCATGTGAAGGCTCACTTTGTCCAATTCATGGCAGCGTAAGCTCAGCTAAGATCAGTCTCCAGGGTGGAGATCTGCAAATCTGTTACATGGTGTTCTCGCCATACATTCACATCTCACTATTTTTTGGACAGGGATGGCCGAAGCGACAGTAGGTTTGGCCAATCGGTCCTGAGAATTCTGTTTTGAGGCGTATAACCCAACTCCAGTCCCTCCTAAGGCCTGTTTTTGTTCCAGGCTGCCATTCATAGATAAGATATAAAATGGAATAAAGATTTGTTGTCAAAAAAAAAAGAGTTTGTTTTGCCCGTTGGCACTTGGTGATGGTCTCCCTTTTTTTTTGGTTTAGGACACGTTGTAGCTAGGGATTCCCCATCCTGCTTATCCCTGGCGTTGCTTACCTGTACCAGGTTTTCTCGGTGGACAGTAGATGTCAGTTCTCATGAAACCTGGCCACCTCCTCTTAGAGTTGGCTTCTCCTTTTAATGCTAAGGAAGAAGATTGAATGGACTCCCATGCTGGGCATGCCCGGCGAGGCACAATCACAGTTCTAGAAACTTTGACATAAAAGTACAGGCTGGGCTTCATCGGATGATGTCACCTGTGTGAGTACTGAACTCAAAAAATATTTCTCTCCTCAGGCTTATAAATCCTCTCTATGTAAATATACAAAAACCAACCACAGCTTCCGAGGAATCCAATCTCTCACACTCCCTTCATTTAAATATTATCTGAACATCTATGGGAAATTGTATCAGAAAATAATGTGCTCTTACAGTCACGTCTGGCTCTTGCCCACAAAGGGCTGATTTAATGAGCCATTCGCAGTTTCCCTGTACCGGCCGTGCTTACACGTGCATGGCTTAATCTTTGAGACCAGCATATGCTACTGGCAGGATCAACCAGCTTTAAATCAGTTATGGTTCCTTTGATCGCTCTAAGCACTGTCGATAAGGGTTTTAATATTGCTGACACAATTTGCATGATTGAAGTCTTTTTTAAAAAAAACCTGAAAAATATTGGGAAAGAGTAAATGAGGTGATCGTGAGTGCCACATACACGATAAGAGCCAGACGCGACTGTAAGAGCACGTTATGTTCCGATACGATTTCCCGTAGATATTCAGAGAATATTTAAATGAAGGGAGTGTGAGAGATTGGATTCCTCGGAAGCTGTGGTTGGTTTTTGTGTACCTATGTGAGTGCTGCTGTCTTCAGAGGACACTCATTACCACTCTGCTTCTTCAAAAGTCAGTATTGAGACAGATAAATCACAGGTTATTCGACTTAATGCCTGTGAGTCTGGACCCCTCTGTGACCAGCATTTCGAAATTATGTGGCATATTTACATTTCATAAAATGTGTTTTATATGTGAAACTATTTTACAGTGTAAAATAAAAGTACTTTCTCAACCTTTCTGGTATGTCTGGATATTTTATTTTACACGTTTTAGGTTTTATTTCATTCTTTTCTCCATTTCACAGTTTTTACCTTTGTTAAATGTTCATTCCTTTTTCTCTCCTTTCTTCGGTTCTCTCCCTTACTCCTACCTTCTCTCACCACAGCCTGTCTTTTTCCCTCCCTTTTCTCTTCCCTGCCTCCACTCCTCTCTCCTTCCCTTTCTGTCCTGCTTAATCCTTCTCTGCAGCTTTTCAGCACAGTCTTGTTCCTTTGCCTCACGGTTTCACTCCTTGTCCCACACTTGATCGATATATTCCAACCTCTCATCCCACTCACCCCTCCCTTCCCCTATACATCCTCTCTATTCTTTCCCTCTCCTCTGTTCCTCTTTCTCCCTCACCCTTTCTCTCCCCTGCACTGCATTTTATGCCTTGTTCACCTCTTCCTGCCAACCAGCTGGAGTCACCTGTAGTGTAGTCACTCACATGGGGGGCGGGTCTGGCCTGGGGGGCAGGAGGAGGAGGCAGACGCAGGAATCACCACATTCCTCCTCCTCCTCTTTCTGCCTGGACAGGGAGAGATAGTCAACCTGGAGGAAAGGTTACCAAACACCACTAAACATCCCATAGCAACACCGAAAATCAAGGAATGTCTCTGAACACTACAGCCCAGGAAAGCATGTGGACCCGACGGCACTGCATAAAATGCTCAGAGATAGCAACGTGCCAGGAAGCATTAATAAAACTATTTAACCTGATTCTACTTTCTGCCCATTTCCCTACGCCAATTACCCCAATATCACTAATCCAAATAATTGTAGAGAGATTTGCGCCAATAATAACTTTAGTAAACCATGTTGTAATGTTTTGCACCAAAAACTCTAAAATTCCTTTATTGTTTTGGGATTTTTTTTTTGTTTTTACCTGGTTGTTTCCATCTTCTGTCCTGAGATTTCAGTTTTGTGGAAACAAGGGCTGGGTTCTGACACCATGAGCCTTCCTTTGCATCTTTATGATTCTATGGGCACTTCCTCTTCAATGAAACCTAGTCTGGCTCCTTCTGGAACCCTGCAATCATGGAATCCAACCACTGCAATCATGGAAGCCAACCACTGCAATCATGGAATCCAACCACTAGATGCCGCCATTACCTGATGACGGGGACTCCCTCTGCCCAGGGCCATGAATGCTGCCTCAGGGGCATCCCCAGCTCTGGCCAACTGGGAGGGAGGAAGACCTCCCAGTTGGCCCAGAATCAAACTCAAGTCCCTTCGCAAGGCCAAAGCCTGCACAAAGTCACACTGAGGTCCTTCACCAAACACATCTGTACTTTAAGGCACCTATAAAAACACAGCCTTAGGGAGAATATCTACATGTTTTATTGACTTAAAAAAAAGCCTTTGATTCTGTCTGGCATCCTGGACTCAACCTTTAAAAAACAACAGACTGCAATCAAGGTCGGTGGAAGCTATGATGTAATTAAATCCATGTTTTCCTAGCATGTAGACAGATGGACTCAAACCAGTGAGTTTATGCTGCCCTGCCACCAGTGGAAACAGAGCAAGCTGACATCACAGAATATATAACCTTGCAGTGACTCCAGCCTGCCAGTATTCTCCGTCTCCAGCAGATGGTGGACGAGCATCTCCCTATGGGGATTGCTTTGAGCTTTTTGGCAGGAGAAATTTGAAATTCTAAATTAAGGAAAAGAAAACCCTGCTCTCCTGTGGTGATACCTAAAGGTCCATCCTCCAATTGAGAATTCCTGAGGTACTTGTGACTTGGATTGGCCACTGTTGGAGATGGGATACTGGGCTTGATGGACTCTTGGTCTGACCCAGCCAGTATGGCATATCTTCTGATCTTATGTTTCCCTGTCCCCACCAGCAGACCCGATTCCCTTGTATTACTGTCTACCTCCTATTCCCACCACCACACTTGATCTCACCAGCATCTCCACCTTCTCCTTCCCTCACTAGCGCATCGGCTTCTACCCTCCGCCTTCCTCTTCCCCCCACTAGGATAGTCTCTCCTATTACCCCCATTCCCTTCCCTCACCAGCCTGCATCTCCCCTCCGCCTCCCTCATCCCCCACTATACCTGATTCCTCTGCTTTTTTTATTTATTTATTTTTTGGTGGTTGGTCCCTGCTGCAGCCGCTTCTCCTCAGACCTGGCAGCATCACAAGAAGGGTGATGTGAGCCTCGGCAGGGATTAAGATAATGTGGCTGGTGTTGGGGGGTTTTTTTAAAACTTGGTCCCTGTTACTGCTGCTTCTCCTTGGCCCTGGTCGCAGGGCCGGTTTGGGGGCTGGGAGCAGCGGCAGGGGCTTGGATGAAACCTCGCAGCGGAAGATTGGTTTGTGTTTTTTTTCCCTGCCTGGTCCCTGCTGCAGCCACTTCTCCTCGGCCCCGGCAGCGGTGCAAGGGATGGTGGTGAGAGAACGTGGCTGAAGGGCTTTTCCCAGCCTGGTCGCCATCTCCTTTCCACCCCCTAACCTCTGCGCCTCTGCAGGACCACCCCCTCCCTAGTGAGAGAGTCAGAGTGGCAGGAGGGGGACTTTGCCGCCGCTGTGCTTTGTATTTTCAAAATGAAAAAAAAAAGCGAAACCTGTTTGTGGGCTGAAAGAATGAGCGTGGCAGGCGGGATTTGACTCAGGGGCCATAGTTTGCAGAGTCCTGCTGTAGACCCAATAATAAGGGCCATCCAGGGGATCCCTGTCCACCATCTGCTGGTGCTAGTAAGAGGATGGCATAGGCAGATGGCATCACTCGCTTTTTTTTCCCCAAATGCCAGGACTGAGAGAGCCCTTTCCGAGACGGTAGGAACGTTTGAAATAATATTGAATTTAAACACAAACCTAGCCAAATCCAAAGCCCTCTGGGTGCCACCTAATGAAGCCAGATTCGGGCATCACCGGAAATCTCAGTGTTAGGGGGGGGGGGGTCTCCTCCTGTGGGGTAGGCCAGACCCATAGAAAGTGGGAAGTGAAGAGGGGAGAAGTGGGTAGCCAGGTGGGAAAGTATAAAACAGGCAGTTACTGTTGCAGTTCGCATCATTAAAGCTTTTCGTTTACCTTCGTTTCAGTATTTTAAGTTATGTATTTCTGCCACCCCAGAACTGAGTGGCCTCTTCTGTGAGATTCTCCAGGGCTGCAAAATCCAAAGGCTGCAGAGGATCTTCATTTCTTTACCTAAAAAATACCAGGAAGGGAGACCGTGCTTAGGTATGATAAACTCTGACCTGTTGTAGCTTTGATATGACTTTCGGGTTATGTCTCATGTAGATGGGGCCTACCCCTAGTTTCAGCCTGGACAGAAGGATATAGGACAGGGTCCGGCAGGGTACAAAACCATTGTCCGCCCTGTGTCCGGGGCATTCTGGCAACTCTGAGCTGATACTCAGGGTCACTCTGCGATGATCTTGCCTTGCCTCGGTCTGCTCACAGACGGTAAGCTGAGAGGTTGCAGGATCCCACTGGCCGTGTTCATCAGTCCATCTCAGTGCCCATGTTAACAGACACTTGAGGATTAATGTGGGCAATAATTGCCCTTTCCCAGCCTGTACCACACAGAAGAAAGCCACAGAGCACCTGTTTGTGAGCTGCCCGTTTCGTAATGCAGTGTGGATGGAGGCCCCAAAATGATTCTGTTCTAGTTACGTGGACAGAACCTGTGGGATTGGGCTGTGGCCCAGTCAACACCCAATGGGTTCGCACTCAGTGGCTAATTACTGCTGGCTAGCTGTGCCATGGTTTGGAGGACAAGTCGCACCCCAATGAGGAGATGTCCTCAATAACCAGAATAATCTGGGAAACCAGGGATTCTCAAAAAGACCATAATGCCCCACAAGTTTGGAGAGCATTCTCGGCAAACCTAGCAGTGACTTTGAGATGTTAAGATTATTGCTTTTGTGATGCAATGGCTTCAGTCTGTGCTGTCAAAATATGGTAAATACTGTATATATGTAAATATTTTGTTTATAAATAAACTGGAATTAACTTGCTGTTCTAGACACCCCCCGCCTTCACCCACATAGCTGTACTAGAGCAGTGCACCTCAGTCCTGCCCTGCATCACCCCTTGCTATTCTGATTCTGAGACGCACACAGAGATCCGCCAATGCACCTCATTCCTGACTGCAGGAAGCCCCAGTACCTTCACCTCCACCCCTGGTGCTGCCATTCAGGCCTAACATTACACATTGACCGTTCCACTCCTGCACAGATATAAAAACAGCAAAAACACATACGCTGACATATTTTATTGGACTGACTTACCTGATCTATTTTTTTTTTAATTTTTATTTGTTAACCTTTTTATTTCTGTGCATTCACGGGGACTAGCATGGCAGCCGAATGACTTATTCCAGTCCTGGGACACCCCCCCCACTCACAGAGAGCATCTCTCCTCGTCTGGTGGAGCGTTACGGTTTATTGGTCCATCCGTTGGTATCTCTGCTCATGTTCGATAGGAATCTCAGCTCCTTTGCTAATGCTGGTTTATCGCCTCCAATCACATGAAACGAAACCTCAGCTTTTAGAAATACACTGACCATGGGGAAGTATCAGTTCAGCCGTTGGTCTCAGCTCTGTTTGTAGGATAAAACAAGTATTTCACCCAGAGCTAATATTTGATGGGTGCAGGCACACATATTTCACCCCCCCCCCCCCCCCCCCCAAAATAAAACCAACCCCAAAAAGCAAATCCCCCTATCAGAATCTTCTTGCACCCTCCCACGGGTCCTGAAAATTTGATGTGCATGGAACATCGTACAAAAAAAGTAATTAGGGAGATCCAGCTACAGATGGCAATCTCGTAAGCCTTCTTCCCTTTGGAAAGCAGAATTAGAATCTGGAGCTGAGGTCAAGGCAAAGGACTAAAACAGAAGAGAGCGATAATCTGGGATAAAGTAACACAGTGAATGAGAGCAGACAAAGACCTAAAGGCCCATCCAGTCTGCCCAGCAGCGGTTTTATGTGCATTCACTCAAAGTAGATCAGATTCCCACAAGGACCCCAACCCCCAATCCTGCCGTCTCCCCTTTAGAGTTGCAACGGTTAATTTCATGCAGGTTCCCCCATGCCCTATCACTGCCACCCTGGGCTGCTTCCAATGCTCAGTGAAGGCTGCATAGTTCCCTCGTTATCCTTCCCTTGCCACCAGGGATCCTCTGTAATTATCCCATGCTTTCTTGAAGTCTGCCACTGTCCTTGTCATCTCTACCTCCTCCAGGAGGGTATTCCAGACATGAAAACATTACCTCCTGACATTGTTCCTGAATCTACCCCCTTGGCAGAGGCATACTAAGGGGGGGGGGGCGCGAGGGGGGCAGTCTGCTCCGGGTGACAACAGGGGGAGGGGTGCCATTGCCACCAGCAGGAAGGTCCTATGACATGCTGGCAGGGTTTCCACTCCTTGCCAGCAAAAGCAAGGTCCCATGGAAGAAGCCGGCAGCAGAAGATGAGGCCGGCCGAAGAAGCGAGAGACTGGCCCTGTGAGAGTAAGTGCCAGGTAGAAGAGGGGTGTGTGTGTGTGTGTATGAAAGGATGCCTATGTGTGTATGAGATGGTTGGTGTACAGAAGAGAGTGAGTGTGTGTGTGCCTGTGGATGGGGGTGAGAGAGAGGAAGCATGTGTCTGTGTGTGTGTGCATGGGTGAGAGAGGAATCGTGTGTGAGAGATACAGAGGAAGTGTGTGTGTGTCCATCTCTTTCACACATACTCAAGCTCCCTCTGTCTCTCACCAAGCATGTATGTGTGTGAGAGACAAAGGGAGCATATTTTGTTTGTATCTCTGTGTGTGTGTACCCCAGTTCACGACAAGCTCAGGGTGACAGCTATGGAGAGGAGGGGATTTTTAAAATCCTTACTAGTTTTAATTACTGGGTGTTATTTGATGTCTGCTGTTTTGAAATATTATTTGTGTATGTGGTGTGTTTTAGTGAGAGAGTTTCTAATTGTTTTATGTTCAAATATTTATATACTTACCTTTGTTAATTGTATAACGCTTATATAACTCTGTTAATTGTATAACGCTCCGGCGTAAGTTCCTGTTCACTGTACACCGACGTGATATCTTTGATGAGCGTCGGTATATAAAAATTTATAAATAAAATAAATAAAATAAAATGTGTGTGTGAGAGCCTAATATGTGTATGTATATGTGTGAGAAAGCCCGTGTGTGTGTATGTTTGTGAGAGAGCCTGTGTGTGAGAGATTTATGTGTGTATATGTGTGAAAGAGAGAGGATAGAGTTTATGCACCCCTTCTCCAATCCATGACAATCTCAGGAAGATTGGAAGTAAAAAAATCTGAAATATAGAGTGGGGAATTTTTTTTCTTATTAGTTTTAATTGTTGGATGTTATTTGATGTGTCTGTTTCAAAATACTATATTGGGTTTTTGAAAATTGTTTTCAACTTTTTTTTGTTTAATTATTGGATGATGATCTGTTCATCAGCTGGTTTTCAAATATTTTTTGTTTCTATAGTTTTATGATTGATGTGTTATATTTTGTGATTTTATTATTGTTTTATGAGGTTTGATGGTGTTTTTGTTTTCCCATTGTTGCACTGCATACAGTCTGGCTTCTTGTGGTTTCCAGTTCATTTTTTCTCTGCATGTTTCTATTTTTACTTTACATTGTTTTTATTCTGCATTTGGGGAGGGACAGTCTGTGTTCTGCATGTGTGACTAATATGAGGTATTCTGCTGGCATGTAGTTTCTGTTTAGGGATCTATAGCAGCTTGGCTTGTTCTGTTTTCCGAATAGGAGGTGTATTGATATTTTAGGGCCTGATGCAATATTTGTAGGTTTGCCTTTTCATAGGCAGGGTTGTTACAGTTTGAGTGCTGGCGTTTAGTGCTGTTTTGGTATGGAAGATTTACTAAATTGTAATTGTAATTCAGTTTACAAATGGCTTTCTGAGGGCCAAGTCCTCATCAAACGCACTTTACGATAGGCCTAATACCATATGGGTTCAAAGTGTCTTTTTTTGCAGTGTTTTCTGGTTAGTACCACAGCAGTGCATGTAAAAGTAATATACATGTTGTTGTGACATGTGTAAAATCTGTTGTTAAATGCGTAACTTTTTAATTATGTATGGAGAGGGCTGGGAGGAAGTTCTTTAAGGGCACCTAATACCCTTGTACCAATCCGGAGACTCCACCACCCGCAGGAGCAGATTCTGGGGAAACGCAGGGATCCTGGGAGTGTGAGGCAGGGTTGCCAGCTTCCTAGAAATATTATCACTTTCTGACCCCCTGCTTTCCCCTTCTGTAGAATTTCAAATCATCGAAAGGGCCAGACTCCCCCGTAGGCCTCTCGATGATGTGACCTGTGCTGTAACTTGGGAGGGAGCCCATCTCATCCCTGGCCTCAGGCAGCAGATTGCCTTGAGCTGCCCCTGTGTGCATCCAAGCATCCCCCCGGCTCTGGCCATCAAACTTATCACACGTCTTCACTCCCTGAAGATCACGCGACACTATCACGCCGAAGTCCCTCTCCTCGCCAGCTACCCCATACCGCGCCCACTGACTCTGCACTTTTTGGTGTTAGATATTGAAATGCCAAGTATTCGAGCACTGCTCAAGCTTTCCTAGGTCACTTTTCATTCCGCCCACTTCTTCAGGGGTATCCACTCTGTTGCAGATCTTGGTATCATCTGCCAAAAGGCAAACGTTTCCTTCTAACTCCTCCATAGCATCAATAATAAAGATATTGAAGAGACCTGGCCCCAGGACCACTCCCTGAGGACTCCACTTATCACCCTTCTCCCGTCAGAGGGAATTTCTTATACCCAGTACTGAGACTTACACACACGGCTCTGCCAATGCACCTCAATCCTGACTTACAGCAGGCCCTTTTATTCAAACACTGGGACTCACACACAGTTCTGCAATGCACTTATCCATAACCCAGAGCATTGCCTGCAGTTCAAGTACTGAAACTCACACACGGCTCTGCCAGTGCACCATGCATGCTCCTGAGACATACATGCACACACAGCTCTGCCCGTGAACCTCAGTCCGACCCTGCAGCATCCCCTGCTATTCCAGTATCTACATCCCCGACCCCCTAAAACACTTGTCTACTGCCGCCATTCAGCTTAAACATTTGCACCTTACTGTTCCAGTCCTGGAATCCCCTCAAACCAGGGCGGCGTTGGTCAGTTGTGAATACTGGAGTTATTTCTCCTTGCTTCATGAACGTTATGGTTTATTGGTGTTTCTGTTGGTGTCTGCTCGTGTCTGATAGGGATCTCAGCTCCTTTGCTAATACTTGCTATCACCTCCAATCACATGAAATGAAACCTCAGAAATACTCTGAGCATGGGGCAATATTGATTTAGCTGTTTATCTCAGCTCTGTTGATGGGGTTGAGAACAGGCCTGGATTTGTCAATAGGCGCACACTAGGCCTGTACCTAAGGCAGGAGAAATCTAGGGGAGCAGCAGCCTAGCTGTAGAGTTGCTGCCGTCCAATAAAAATAATATAAATTATACTAATAAATATAGTGTAAAACTACTTTAGTTCATAATGTAATATAAAAGGTGGAAATGTTTGCCAATTTGCTTCAGAGTTTTTAAATTTTTGCTACAAGAAACTAGAGGGGACTGTGTCTTAGACGTTCTGCTCCCTGTTATCCAACCTTAGGTGGGGGAAAAAGGGATTGACAGGAAGCAACAGCACCAACACTGCCTAGGGGGTGCCATAATCCTAAATCTGTCACTGGTGAGACAAGTAAAACATGTGGAACTATGGTCGGGAAGAGTCCAGAACAGGAGAGAAATTGGGTTAACCTAAGGCCAGGATAAGTATCCTGAGCACCTGCTTCAAGGGCTATTCCAGCACCGAGACCCCCATGCACAGATCTGCCAATGCATCTCAGGAGAATCAAGTGACCTGGGTTCAGAGTGAGGGTCAAGAAGAGGACAGAATCTGATACAACTTCAGGTTAGAGTATGGTCATTTGGGGTCAGGGTGAAGGTCAGGAGGAGGAGAGAGACTGAAGATCAGTGGTCAGAGTGAGGATCAGAATAAGAAAGCCCGCGCCATCGTTAAAAATGGCGTGGGCCATCCAGTGCTCCTACCATGTGACAGGGGCCGGCCAATGGCACGGATACCCTGTCACATGGTAAGGGCAAAGGGCCATCGGCGCCATTTTTATTAGCCCTGCCGACGGCCTGAGAGCGGGAGATCGCTCCCGGCGCCCCCACTGGACCACCAGGTAATTTAAAAACGTTTTTGGGGGGGGTCGGGAGGGTGGGGGAAGCTAAGGGGTCTGTTTTTAAGGGTCGGGGTGGGTTTTTTGTTTATCGGATCAAGCGCAGCCGATAAACAAAAACCCAATCGGCCAAACGATAAAAATTTTAAGATTTGAATCGGAACCGGAACCGATCAGATTCCGGTTCCGATTCACATCTCTAACAGGTACACAGTGATGCAGGGTTCTGTATGGGGAGTCACCACTCAGGGAAAGGACCTCGGAATCCTTGTGGACAATACATTGAAATCCTTGCTTCAGTGCCCGGTGGCGGTCAAAAAGCAAACAGAATGTTAGGAATCAGCCAAAAAGGAATGGAGAATAAAACGGAAAATATCAAGTTACTTCTATGTCGAGCCATGGCGCAACTGTACCTTGAGCACTGTGTGCAGTTCTGTTCACCCCATCTCGGGAAAGCAGAGCGGAAGTAGGAAAGGCACAGAGGAGGACGACAAAAGTGATAAAGGGGGCGGAGCATCTCTCCCGTGATGAGAGGCCACGCAGGCTCGGGCTCTTCAGCTTGGAAAAGAGGCGGCTGAGAGAGGACGTGGTAGAAGTTTATAAAACCATGCGTGGGGTGCGATGGGTAAATAAAGGACGGATATTTCCCCTTTCAATTAATACTAATACAAGGGGACACTCCAGGAAACTAACAACCAGCAGGTTTAAAAAGAAATTGTAGGAAGTACTTTTTCACTCAGCGCTGTGGAATCTGTTGCCAGAGGATGTGGTAAAGGCAAGGAGCGCAGCAGGGTTTAAAAGAGGTTTGGACAAGTTCCTGGAGGAAGACTCCATAACACATTATTAGCCAGGGAGACTAAAGAAAGCCATTGCTATCCCTGGGAGCGAGTAACAGGCATTAGATCTATTTTATGGGAGCTGCTGGCTATTTGCAACCTGGATTGGCCACTGTCGGAGACAGGATGCTGGGCTCAATGGAGCTTGGTCTGACCCAGCACGGCACATCTTATGGCTCCTGTTCTTATGTCATTTCTTTTATATTGTAAGAATAATGGGTTTTTCATATACATTTTACTAGAATTCTTCCCATGTATCAATAGTAAATCTGTTCCTTTTCCTGCCCTTCCAAGAGTTAGTTTTCTTCAGCATACCTTTTATGTGGATTGACTGGCTCAGGGGATTGGCAGAAATACATGGACTTTCACCGTGTTCTGAGCACGCATTTTGGCCTGAGGACCACATATGAGGCCCGGTTGGAAGGAGGAGTGCTATGAGGGTCCGAGGAGTAGAAGTGAGTTCCCTTTAGAGGCCCTGGTGAGCGGAAGAGAATAAGGATGGGAGAGTTAGAGAAGTGAGATGGGAAAGTTAGAGTGTATGGCAGTAAATGATGAGATTGACATAATTGGCAGCACAGAGACTTGGTGGAAGGAGGATAACCAATGGGACAGTGCTATATCAGGGTACAAATTATATCGCAACGATAGGGAGGATCAACTTGGTGGAGGTGTGGCACTTTATGTCCGGGAGGGTATAGAGTCCAACAGGAGATGGCAGGAAATTTGAATCAGTTACCAACAAAAGCCCTGAACTTGTGGTTGGTGAAACAGATAAGTATGGGAAAATAAATGGGGAGCTTGCTGGGCACAATCTATATTGGTAGAAATCCCATGTGTGTTGGGTAAGAGTATAGTGATAGGGGTATACTACCGTCCACCTGGTCAAGATGGTGAGACGGACAGTGAAATGCTAAGAGAAATTAGGGAAGCAAACCAATTTGGCAGTGCAGTAATAATTAGGGATGTGCATTAGTTTTATGACGAAATAGGAAATATAGACAATATTTCCTATTTCGTCGAGGTTCGGGGGGGGGGGC